>NW_028163127.1:0-7500 GCF_964263955.1 Coregonus lavaretus | reverse complement strand
AACCAGGGACCGACTCCTGGCTCCCGGAAGGCCGATTTTGATGCACTTTTCTCGGATTGGGTTGGTGGTCAGACACCCCCATATGGAAATCATCCGGTTGACACTATGAGAACCAGGGACCGACTCCTGGCTCCCGGAAGGCCGATTTTGATGCACTTTTCTCGGATTGGGTTGGTGGTCAGACACCCCCATATGGAAACCATCCGGTTGACACTATGAGAACCAGGGACCGACTCCTGGCTCCCGGAAGGCCGATTTTGATGCACTTTTCTCGGATTGGGTTGGTGGTCAGACACCCCCATATGGAAACCATCCGGTTGACACTATGAGAACCAGGGACCGACTCCTGGCTCCCGGAAGGCCGATTTTGATGCACTTTTCTCGGATTGGGTTGGTGGTCAGACACCCCCATATGGAAACCATCCGGTTGACACTATGAGAACCAGGGACCGACTCCTGGCTCCCGGAAGGCCGATTTTGATGCACTTTTCTCGGATTGGGTTGGTGGTCAGACACCCCCATATGGAAATCATCCGGTTGACACTATGAGAACCAGGGACCGACTCCTGGCTCCCGGAAGGCCGATTTTGATGCACTTTTCTCGGATTGGGTTGGTGGTCAGACACCCCCATATGGAAACCATCCGGTTGACACCAGGAGAACCAGGGACCGACTCCTGGCTCCCGGAAGGCCGATTTTGATGCACTTTTCTCGGATTGGGTTGGTGGTCAGACACCCCCATATGGAAATCATCCGGTTGACACTATGAGAACCAGGGACCGACTCCTGGCTCCCGGAAGGCCGATTTTGATGCACTTTTCTCGGATTGGGTTGGTGGTCAGACACCCCCATATGGAAACCATCCGGTTGACACCAGGAGAACCAGGGACCGACTCCTGGCTCCCGGAAGGCCGATTTTGATGCACTTTTCTCGGATTGGGTTGGTGGTCAGACACCCCCATATGGAAACCATCCGGTTGACACCAGGAGAACCAGGGACCGACTCCTGGCTCCCGGAAGGCCGATTTTGATGCACTTTTCTCGGATTGGGTTGGTGGTCAGACACCCCCATATGGAAATCATCCGGTTGACAACAGGAGAACCAGGGACCGACTCCTGGCTCCCGGAAGGCCGATTTTGATGCACTTTTCTCGGATTGGGTTGGTGGTCAGACACCCCCATATGGAAACCATCCGGTTGACACTATGAGAACCAGGGACCGACTCCTGGCTCACGGAGGCCGATTTTGATGCACTTTTCTCGGATTGGGGTGGTGGTCAGACACCCCCATATGGATAACCGCCGGCGGACACCAGGAGAACCAGGGACCGACTCCTGGCTCACGGAGGCCGATTTTGTTGCACTTTTCTCGGATTGGGGTGGTGGTCAGACACCCCCATATGGAAATCATCCGGTTGACACTATGAGAACCAGGGACCGACTCCTGGCTCACGGAGGCCGATTTTGATGCACTTTTCTCGGATTGGGGTGGTGGTCAGACACCCCCATATGGTAAACCGCCGGCGGACACTAGGAGAACCAGGGGAGGCTCTTACCTCACACATGGGGGTTTTGGGTGCCCTTGGCCGGCTTGGGGGTGACCCCAAGGGGGGGTCCAAGACCCCACACCCGGATCCATCCACAGGGGGGCGCCACAGGTCACTTTAAGCCTGATTTCACTATGGGTACCCAGGGGAGGCTGTTCACTCACACATGGGGGTTTTGGGTGCCCTTGGTCGGCATGGCTGGCTTGGGGGAGACCCCAAGAAGGGGTCCAAGCACCCCCACCAAGATCCATCCACAGGGGGGCGCCACAGGTCACTTTAAGCCTGATTTCACTATGGGTACCCAGGGGAGGCTGTTCACTCACACATGGGGGTTTTGGGTGCCCATGGCCGGCATGGATGGCTTGGGGGGGACCCCAAGAAGGGGTCCAAGACCCCACAGCCGGATCCATCCACAGGGGGGCGCCACAGGTCACTTTAGGCCGGATTTCACTATGGGGACCCAGGGGAGGCTGTTCACTCACACATGGGGGTTTTGGGTGCCCTTGGTCGGCATGGCTGGCTTGGGGGAGACCCCAAGAAGGGGTCCAAGCACCCACAGCCGAATCCATCCACAGGGGGGCGCCACAGGTCACTTTAGGCCTGATTTCACTGGGGGGACACTGGGGAGGCTGTTCACTCACACATGGGGGTTTTGGGTGCCCTTGGTCGGCATGGCTGGCTTGGGGGAGACCCCAAGAAGGGGTCCAAGCACCCCCACCAAGATCCATCCACAGGGGGGCGCCACAGGTCACTTTAAGCCTGATTTCACTATGGGTACACTGGGGAGGCTGTTCACTCACACATGGGGGTTTTGGGTGCCCATGGTCGGCATGGCTGGCTTGGAGGAGACCCCAAGAAGGGGTCCAAGCACCCCCACCAAGATCCATCCACAGGGGGGCGCCACAGGTCACTTTAAGCCTGATTTCACTATGGGTACCCAGGGGAGGCTGTTCACTCACACATGGGGGTTTTGGGTGCCCATGGCCGGCATGGATGGCTTGGGGGGGACCCCAAGAAGGGGTCCAAGACCCCACAGCCGGATCCATCCACAGGGGGGCGCCACAGGTCACTTTAGGCCGGATTTCACTATGGGGACCCAGGGGAGGCTGTTCACTCACACATGGGGGTTTTGGGTGCCCTTGGTCGGCATGGCTGGCTTGGGGGAGACCCCAAGAAGGGGTCCAAGCACCCACAGCCGAATCCATCCACAGGGGGGCGCCACAGGTCACTTTAGGCCTGATTTCACTGGGGGGACACTGGGGAGGCTGTTCACTCACACATGGGGGTTTTGGGTGCCCTTGGTCGGCATGGCTGGCTTGGGGGAGACCCCAAGAAGGGGTCCAAGCACCCCCACCAAGATCCATCCACAGGGGGGCGCCACAGGTCACTTTAAGCCTGATTTCACTATGGGTACACTGGGGAGGCTGTTCACTCACACATGGGGGTTTTGGGTGCCCATGGTCGGCATGGCTGGCTTGGAGGAGACCCCAAGAAGGGGTCCAAGCACCCCCACCAAGATCCATCCACAGGGGGGCGCCACAGGTCACTTTAAGCCTGATTTCACTATGGGTACCCAGGGGAGGCTGTTCACTCACACATGGGGGTTTTGGGTGCCCATGGCCGGCATGGATGGCTTGGGGGGGACCCCAAGAAGGGGTCCAAGACCCCACAGCCGGATCCATCCACAGGGGGGCGCCACAGGTCACTTTAGGCCGGATTTCACTATGGGGACCCAGGGGAGGCTGTTCACTCACACATGGGGGTTTTGGGTGCCCTTGGTCGGCATGGCTGGCTTGGGGGAGACCCCAAGAAGGGGTCCAAGCACCCACAGCCGAATCCATCCACAGGGGGGCGCCACAGGTCACTTTAGGCCTGATTTCACTGGGGGGACACTGGGGAGGCTGTTCACTCACACATGGGGGTTTTGGGTGCCCTTGGTCGGCATGGCTGGCTTGGGGGAGACCCCAAGAAGGGGTCCAAGCACCCCCACCAAGATCCATCCACAGGGGGGCGCCACAGGTCACTTTAAGCCTGATTTCACTATGGGTACACTGGGGAGGCTGTTCACTCACACATGGGGGTTTTGGGTGCCCATGGTCGGCATGGCTGGCTTGGAGGAGACCCCAAGAAGGGGTCCAAGCACCCCCACCAAGATCCATCCACAGGGGGGCGCCACAGGTCACTTTAAGCCTGATTTCACTATGGGTACCCAGGGGAGGCTGTTCACTCACACATGGGGGTTTTGGGTGCCCATGGCCGGCATGGATGGCTTGGGGGGGACCCCAAGAAGGGGTCCAAGACCCCACAGCCGGATCCATCCACAGGGGGGCGCCACAGGTCACTTTAGGCCGGATTTCACTATGGGGACCCAGGGGAGGCTGTTCACTCACACATGGGGGTTTTGGGTGCCCTTGGTCGGCATGGCTGGCTTGGGGGAGACCCCAAGAAGGGGTCCAAGCACCCACAGCCGAATCCATCCACAGGGGGGCGCCACAGGTCACTTTAGGCCTGATTTCACTGGGGGGACACTGGGGAGGCTGTTCACTCACACATGGGGGTTTTGGGTGCCCTTGGTCGGCATGGCTGGCTTGGGGGAGACCCCAAGAAGGGGTCCAAGCACCCCCACCAAGATCCATCCACAGGGGGGCGCCACAGGTCACTTTAAGCCTGATTTCACTATGGGTACACTGGGGAGGCTGTTCACTCACACATGGGGGTTTTGGGTGCCCATGGTCGGCATGGCTGGCTTGGAGGAGACCCCAAGAAGGGGTCCAAGCACCCCCACCAAGATCCATCCACAGGGGGGCGCCACAGGTCACTTTAAGCCTGATTTCACTATGGGTACCCAGGGGAGGCTGTTCACTCACACATGGGGGTTTTGGGTGCCCATGGCCGGCATGGATGGCTTGGGGGGACCCCAAGAAGGGGTCCAAGACCCCACAGCCGGATCCATCCACAGGGGGGCGCCACAGGTCACTTTAGGCCGGATTTCACTATGGGGACCCAGGGGAGGCTGTTCACTCACACATGGGGGTTTTGGGTGCCCTTGGTCGGCATGGCTGGCTTGGGGGAGACCCCAAGAAGGGGTCCAAGCACCCACAGCCGAATCCATCCACAGGGGGGCGCCACAGGTCACTTTAGGCCTGATTTCACTGGGGGGACACTGGGGAGGCTGTTCACTCACACATGGGGGTTTTGGGTGCCCTTGGTCGGCATGGCTGGCTTGGGGGAGACCCCAAGAAGGGGTCCAAGCACCCCCACCAAGATCCATCCACAGGGGGGCGCCACAGGTCACTTTAAGCCTGATTTCACTATGGGTACACTGGGGAGGCTGTTCACTCACACATGGGGGTTTTGGGTGCCCATGGTCGGCATGGCTGGCTTGGAGGAGACCCCAAGAAGGGGTCCAAGCACCCCCACCAAGATCCATCCACAGGGGGGCGCCACAGGTCACTTTAAGCCTGATTTCACTATGGGTACCCAGGGGAGGCTGTTCACTCACACATGGGGGTTTTGGGTGCCCATGGCCGGCATGGATGGCTTGGGGGGGACCCCAAGAAGGGGTCCAAGACCCCACAGCCGGATCCATCCACAGGGGGGCGCCACAGGTCACTTTAGGCCGGATTTCACTATGGGGACCCAGGGGAGGCTGTTCACTCACACATGGGGGTTTTGGGTGCCCTTGGTCGGCATGGCTGGCTTGGGGGAGACCCCAAGAAGGGGTCCAAGCACCCACAGCCGAATCCATCCACAGGGGGGCGCCACAGGTCACTTTAGGCCTGATTTCACTGGGGGGACACTGGGGAGGCTGTTCACTCACACATGGGGGTTTTGGGTGCCCTTGGTCGGCATGGCTGGCTTGGGGGAGACCCCAAGAAGGGGTCCAAGCACCCCCACCAAGATCCATCCACAGGGGGCGCCACAGGTCACTTTAAGCCTGATTTCACTATGGGTACACTGGGGAGGCTGTTCACTCACACATGGGGGTTTTGGGTGCCCATGGTCGGCATGGCTGGCTTGGAGGAGACCCCAAGAAGGGGTCCAAGCACCCCCACCAAGATCCATCCACAGGGGGGCGCCACAGGTCACTTTAAGCCTGATTTCACTATGGGTACCCAGGGGAGGCTGTTCACTCACACATGGGGGTTTTGGGTGCCCATGGCCGGCATGGATGGCTTGGGGGGGACCCCAAGAAGGGTCCAAGACCCACAGCCGGATCCATCCACAGGGGGGCGCCACAGGTCACTTTAGGCCGGATTTCACTATGGGGACCCAGGGGAGGCTTTTCACTCACACATGGGGGTTTTGGGTGCCCTTGGTCGGCATGGCTGGCTTGGGGGGGACCCCAAGAAGGGGTCCAAGACCCCACAGCCGGATCCATCCACAGGGGGCGCCACAGGTCACTTTAGGCCGGATTTCACTATGGGGACCCAGGGGAGGCTTTTCACTCACACATGGGGGTTTTGGGTGCCCTTGGTCGGCATGGCTGGCTTGGGGGGGACCCCAAGAAGGGGTCCAAGCACCCCCACCAAGATCCATCCACAGGGGGGCGCCACAGGTCATTTTCACTAGGAGAACCAGGGAGGGCTCCTGACTCACACATGGGCATTCTGGGTGCCCATGGCTGGGATGGGTGAGACAGAGTCCAGCCCTCCACACACAAAAGTGACCCAGCAGGCCAGAAGAAAGGGGAGAGAGAGAGAGAGAGAGAACAAATAATACATGGGCACAGAGCAGCCAGCCTCCATTGGAGCTGCCTGCACAGTGCTGCCCTCCTGTGGGAAAGGTTCACACACACACTCACTCACTCACTCACACAGACACACACAGACAAACCTATTCACTTGGGCCTTCTCCCTCATGCCCTGCTGACATCCATGCAGGCCCACATTGACCTTTGTGACCTCTGGAGCTCCATGCACCTTGTTCTAAACTCCCTGCCTAGTAAAGGGCATCTCCCATGGGCATGAGAGTACAGCTCACTCCCCTGGAGCACCATGCCTCTTTTTAATCACTCTCTCCCTATTAAAACCCTCTCTCCCATGGGCTTGAGAGTACAGCTTACTCCCTTGACCTCCAGAGGTATAGGAGGCCAAAAAAAAAGGGGGACAGAGCAGACAGCCCCCAAAGGGGATGCCTGCTCTGCCCCCCTATGAGACAGGTTCACTCACTCACACAGACACACCTATTCACTTGGGCCTTCTCCCTCATGCCCTGCTGACATCCATGCAGGCCCACATTGACCTTTGTGACTGTGACCTCTGGAGCTACATGCCTCTTTTTAAACTCTCTCTTCCCATTAAAAGCCTCTCTCACATGGGCTTGAGAGTACAGCTTACTCCCTTGACCTCCAGAGGTATAGGAGGCCAAAAAAAAAGGGGGACAGAGCAGACAGCCCCCAAAGGGGATGCCTGCTCTGCCCCCCTATGAGACAGGTTCACTCACTCACACAGACACACCTATTCACTTGGGCCTTCTCTCTGTGGCCCTGCTGACAGCCATGCAGGCCCACATTGACCTTTGTGACCTCTGGAGCTCATTGCCTCCATCTCTACACTCCATGCCCAGTGAAACCCTCTCTCACTCGGCCTGAGACTGCAGCTCACTCCCTGGATGGCCTGGGCTCCAGAACCACGACCACCAAGCCCACACTCCCTGCCCACTCAAACCCTCTCTCACTCGGCCTCAGACTGCAGCTCACTCCCTGGATGGCCTGGGCTCCAGAACCACGACCACCAAGCCCACACTCCCTGCCCGCTCAAACCATCTCTCACTCGGACTGAGACTGCAGCTCACTGCATGGGCGTCCCCGACCTCCATGCCTCCAGGCCCACACTCCGTGTCCGCTCAAACCATCTCTCACTCGGACTGAGACTGCAGCTCACTGCATGGGCGTCCCCGACCTCCATGCCTCCAGGCCCACACTCTGTGTCCGCTCAAACCATCTCTCACT
>NW_028163128.1:0-49224 GCF_964263955.1 Coregonus lavaretus | reverse complement strand
GATCTTCCGTTTTTTTTTGGCATACAATATAGCTCGGTATTTGAATTATTTATTTTATACAGTCATTTTTGCTCATCTTTATCAAGGGTGTCAATCATTCTGGACCCCACTGTATACAGTATATATATGGTTTGAGGTAGGCAATACACAAGAGGTTCATATCTATCAGTCACACAGTGAATAAGGGCCCCTCTCTGAAGACTTCCATTGGGGACTTACAGTATATATAGCCACCCCTGTGTATTATACTCTGTACAGTAACCTACCACTGCAGTAGCAGCTGTATCAACATAAATGGCTTTATAAATATGCATTGACATGTACCCTGCAGTGTATATTCATCCAGTTAGCCATGGTGCTGCACACTGAGCTAGATCCCTCCTGACCCCCGGTTAAACACCACAGATACTGGTTACTTCCTCCCAGGCAAAGTCAACCCAGGCAGCGTCCCCTATTTGGCATCCTATTCCCTTTATGGTGCACTATATTTGAAAGTAGTGCACTGCCAAAGGAAATGTGTCGCCATTTTGGGACATGTACTACTTCCACCCAAACCCTATGGGGCACTGGTCACACACAGTGCACTATGTAGGGAATACATGGGGGACCCATTCCAACCGAAAGTCCAGGCCTAGGGCTCGGACACTGGATCGCACCTCTCACACCTTTCAGCCGAGGCACTTAACCCAGGTTGACCCGTCTGGGTCCCAGCAAGACAAAGATGAGAGGACAAATCTGACACACAATAGATCACAGCTTTAATAACCATGGCATCAGCGGTTGAGAGGAGACTTGAGGCTGCGTCCCAAATGGCACCCTATTCCCTTTATAGTGCACTACTTTTGACCAAAAGATCAGAAGTAAACATTTGCTTAAAACTCCCTAAAGGTCGATGTCCGCGCCCCCCCACGGGAATCTAATTAGCATAATAAAAAAATCCCCATAAAAATCCTTCAGTTTAAACTAGAGATATGTTGTTGTTTTTTTCATTGGATGCGTCTCAATCTGCCACATCCGCTTATGTAACACTTCCTCATCTGCGGTGAAAGGAGACAGCGCTAGAGCGGTGTTTGTCAGACCATGAGACATCCCGAAAATCGGTCTTCTCACAAAATCATCTGTAGCGTCCGAACGGTTTGGCCTACAAACTAATCTTACCCCTCTATGGAAAGATGAGACTCTCACGAACACAATGGTGTTAATAATAATGATGAATAATAAGGTTATATAACTAATGAGCGCAGAGAGAGAAGTGTGATTTGCTCTACGACCCTCACAACCGTCTTGGGACTCGTCTGAAGTCGGTACAGCCGATCTGCCAACTTCTGTCTGTAGCGTCTGAATAGTTTGGGCTACACACTAATATTTAAAGGTGACACTCTCACGGACACGTATATGCCCGTTGTTTTGCTTCTAGGGTGCCCACGGGCCTCACAACACTCGTCTGAAGGTCCCCCAGTCGAAAACATTCATGGGAGTACAGTGCATTCGGAAAGTATTCAGACCCCCTTCACCTTTTCCACATTTTGTTATGTTACAGCCTTATTCTAAAATTGATTAAATTGCTTTTTTCCCTCATCAATCTACACACAATACCCCTCTTCACAGTCCCCAAGTCAAGATCAGACTATGGGAGGCGCACAGTACTACATAGAGCCATGACTACATGGAACTCTATTCCACATCAAGTAACTCATGCCAGCAGTAAAATTAGATTTTAAAAAAACAGATAAAAATACACCTTATGGAACAGCGGGGACTGTGAAGCAACACAAACATAGACACATGCATACAAACACACGATAACATACGCACTATACACACATGTACACATGGATTTTGTGTTGTAGATATGTGGTAGTAGAGTAGAGGCCTGAGGGCACACACTTAATATGTTGTGAAATCTGTTATGACTGTATTGTAATGTTTTTTAAATGTATAACCGCCTTGATTTTGCTGGACCCCAGGAAGAGTAGCTGCTGCCTTGGCAGGAACTAATGGGAATCCATAATATATACAAATACAAATGACAAAGCAAAACCAGGTGTCAAGAGTGTGCAAAGCTGTCATCAAGGCAAAGGGTGGCTATTTGAAGAATCTCAAATATAAAATATATTTTGATTTGTTTAACACTTTTTTGGTTACTACATGATTCCATATGTGTTATTTCATAGTTTTGATGTCTTCACTATTATTCTACAATGTAAAAAAATAGTAAAAATTAAGAAAAACCCTTGAATGTGGTGAAGTTGTGTCCAAAGTTTTGACTGGTAGTGTATATTTTGTTACACTTCAAGGGGTCTTAACATTCTAAATCAAAAAGCAAGATTATCCTTGGTATGACCTTCTTAAAACAATTCCATATAGCTTAGTCGTTTTTCAGGATAAAAAAAATGGAATGGAGCTAAGGACAGGCAAAATCCTAGAGGAAAACCTGGTTCAGTCTGCTTTCCACCAGACACTGGGAGATGAATTCACCTTTCAGCAGGACAATAACCAAAAACACAAAGCCAAATCTACATTTGAGTTGCTTACCAAGAAGACAGTGAATGTTCCTAAGTGGCTGAGTTACAGTTTTTACTTATATCTACTTTAAAATCTATGGCAAGACCTGAAAATGGTTGCCTAGCAACGATCAAGAATTTTGAAAAGAATAATGGGCAAATGTTGCACAATCCAAGTGTGGAAAACTCTTAGAGACTTAACCAGAAAGATTCACAGCTGTAATCGCTGCCAAAGGTGCTTCTACAAAGTATTGACTCAGGGGTTTGAATACTTCCTGTATGTAAATGAGATATTTCAGAATTTCATTTTCAATAAATGAGCAAACATTTCTAAAAACATGTTTTCACTTTGTCATTAAGGGGTATTGTGTGTAGATCGGTGAAAAAAATTATATGTAATCCATTTTAACACAACAAAATGTGGAATAAGTCAAGGTGTATGAACACTGTCTGAAGGCACTGTATAATACAGTGGGTGTTAACCACATACTTGGGTGTGAAACATAGACTTGAATTGTCCCTCTGGGGAAAAATAAGGTATTTTTAATTGAATTAAATTGAACCATAGACTTACTGTAAATATTGGGTTTGAACGGATGTTTGCTGTGTGACATGACTGTTAATGGGGTTGGGTGTGTTTGTGACGGATCACCTATGTGTTGGATGGCATTATAATGCAGCTGGGTGGTGCTGAAGGAGTGTGTCCCAATGGCAATAGGGTGCTATTTGGGACGCTGCCAGTATAATGCAGGGTGGTGCTGAAGGGGTCTCTACACACCAGACGTGCATGTCAGGTTATTACCAGTAATGTGGTGGGTGTGACCAGGGTGTCTGATTGGTGGGACGTTAATATAGTCTCATCCTGGGAGAAATGTGTGTGTGACCTTTATAACCTTTCCTCGCTTCCTCAGTCCTCTCACAGACCTTGTTGAATTATTAATGAGCAGAGCTACGTCTACATCCGGGATGTTAAGCCACGATTACAACGCTGGCTAGATTCCATTTCTCTCCTTCTCTCCTTCTCTCCTTCTCTCCTTCACTCCTTCTCTCCTTCTCTCCTTCTTTCCTTCTCTCCTTCACTCCTTCTCTCCTTCACTCCTTCTCTCCTTCCATCCTTCACTCCTTCTCTCCTCTCTCCTTCTCTCCTTCACTCCTTTTCTCCTTCACTCCTTTTCTCCTTCACTCCTTTTCTCCTTCACTCCTTTTCTCCTTCACTCCTTCTCTCCTTCTCTCCTTCACTCCTTCTCTCCTTCACTCCTCTCTTCTTCAATCCTCTCCTTCTCTCCTCTCTCCTTCTCTCCTCTCTCCTTCACTCCTTCTCTCCTCTCTCCTCTCTCCTTCTCTCCTCCTCTCCTATCTCTCTGTCATTCTCTCTCTCTTTATCGATCTCTCTCTCTCTCTCTCTCTCTCTCTCTAAATAATTTACAAACATGGTCTTCTGAAGTACTTATCAGTAAAAGCAGTGTGTGGGATGCTCAGAATGTCACAGAAAAGCCTGATGGTGTTGTGATCTTAAAGGGAGACCTTTCAGTGTTTCTGTGTCCCTCGATGCGGCCCACACGAATCGACTGACTGACAAACACTCCTCCACCCCCACACACAGGCAATCTACCCACACACTGAATACAGTGTATACACATATACTACAGTACATAATTACACAAATATTACCCAGAAACACGCTCACTACACACACACACACGCACACACACACATACACACACCAAATACACATGCACAACAACAGCTAAAAGGCACATACTCATATACACATGTACAGATGTCGGATCTTAATTTGAGCCAGTTTGCTCCAGGAAATGTGAATTAATTTGGGGATTATAATTCATGGACATTTTTGTTAGGGTTGATACATTTTTTGTGGAAAAATTAACTTCAGAAGCCTTTTTAAACCTCAAATACACTACAAGCTTTTACATTTCCTGCATTGCAGGAAAGTTCCCTTGCAACAGAGTGATCAAATTAATATCCTACATCTGTATGAACACACACACACACACACACACACCCTGCCACCGCTCTGACCTTTCCCCTGTTGAGCTTGAGGGGGGAAGCCCCACAGCGACAGAGCGAGCAGGGAGCTCTTACTGTTCTGTTAAACCCCTATAATGCCTGCTGCTAACTGCTGCTGTCAGCCCAGGATCCGGGCCTCTCTCGGCCTCCCACTAAAATCACCACTAAACGCCAGATGAATGTTCTCTCCTACTTAATAACCCAAACAACACAACACAGAATAAAAAACCACAGCCCAGCACCATGGACTAGCAGAGAGGAAGCCCATGGTTCAGAGACCAAGTGGAATGGCTTTAAAGGTGTTTCCCCTGGGACCCTGGGTTGCACTCAGTGCATCCCAATAAATAAATCAACAAAACACATACAAGAATGACCGACTGGAACTGTAATATTCACAGCAAGCAGCAAGCAAGTACAGTATTATTATTAAATGCCTTTTGAAATTAAAAGGTACGTTGAAATGATCCCTGGGATTACAGTGCCTTGCAAAAGTATTAATCTCCCTTGGCGTTTTTCCTATTTTGTTGCATTATAACCTGTAATTTAAATTGATTTTTTTTTTTTTCATGTAATGGACATACACAAAATAGTCCAAATTGGTGAAGTGAAATGAAAAAAATTATTTGTTTAAAAAAATGCTAAAAAATAAATAACGGAAAAGTGGTGCGTGCATATGTATTCACCCCCTTTGCTATGAAGCCCCTAGATAAGATCTGGTGCAACCAATTACCTTCAGAAGTCACATAATTAGATAAATAAAGCCCACCTGTTGTGCAATCTAAGTGTCACATGATCTCAGTATATATACACCTGTTCTGAAAGGCCCCAGAGTCTGCAACACCACTAAGCAAGGGGCACCACCAAGCAAGCGGCACCATGAAGACCAAGGAGCTCTCCAAACAGGTCAGGGACAAAGTTGTGGAGAAGTACAGATCATGGTTGGGTTATAAAAAAATATCAGAAACTTTGAACATCCCACGGAGCACCATTAAATCCATTATATAAAAAATTGAAAGAATATGGCACCACAACAAACCTGCAAGAGAGGGCCACCCACCAAAACAAATGGACGAGGCAAGGAGGGCATTAATCAGAGAGGCAAGAGACCAAAGATAACCTTGAAGGAGTTGCAAAGCTCCACAGCGGAGATTGGAGTATCTATCCATAGGACCACATTAAGCCGTACACTCAACAGAGCTGGGCTTTACGGAAGAGTGGCCAGAAAAAAGCCATTACTTAAAGAAAAAAATAAGCAAACACGTTTGGTGTTCGCCAAAAGGCATGTGGGAGACTCTCCAAACATATGGAAGAAGGTACTCTGGTCAGAGGAGACTAAAATTGAGCGAAAACGCTATGTCTGGCGCATACCCGACACCTCTCATCACCCTGAGAACACCATCCCAGGAACTGGGAAACTGGTCAGAATTGAAGGAATGATGGATGGGGCTAAATACAGGGAAATTCTTAAGGGAAACCTGTTTCAGTCTTCCAGAGATTTGAGACTGGGACGGAGGTTCACCTTCCAGCAAGACAATGACCCTAAGCATACTGCTAAAGCAACACTTGAGTGGTTTAAGGGGAAACATTCAAATGTCTTGGAATGGCCTAGTCAAAGCCCAGACCTCAAACCAATTGAGAATCTGTGGTATGACTTAAAGATTGCTGTACACCAGCGGAACTCATCCAACTTGAAGGAGCTGGAGCAGTTTTGCCTTGAAGAACGGGCACAAATCCAAGTTGCTAGATGTGCCAAGCTTACAGAGACATACCACAAGAGACTTGCAGCTGTAACTGCTGCAAAAGGTGGCTCTACAAAGTATTGACTTGGGGGGGGGGGGGGGGGGGGGGGGTGGGGTGAATAGTTATGCACGCTCAAGTTTTCTGTTTTTTTCACCCCAAAAAATATTTTGCATCTTCAAAGTGGTAGGCATGTTGTGTAAATCAAATGTTTAAAGGCAACAAAACAGTAAAAATGCCAAGGGGGAAGAATACTTTCGCAAGCCACTGTATAGGACTGTATTATGCATCGTTAGGTCATATATAGAGAAACAGGAGAGTACTGTTTTTGTTTAATGACACAGTCTCAGAGCCATATATTTAGAAAAGATACGTTAAATATATTCCAAATATATGGCTCTGATAGGTATACATAGAGACACACAATAGGGCTTTTGTCAAAGGTAATGCACTATGTAGGGAATAGGGTGCCATTTGGGACACAAGACATATTCTCCATCATTAAAACGGTGGAACTACTGAAACTAGAAAACTAACAGAACACTATCTCACCACAGTCAGAAAACTAACAGAACACTATCTCACCACAGTCAGAAAACTAACAGAACACTATCTCACCACAGTCAGAAAACTAACAGAACACTATCTCACCACAGTCAGAAAACTAACAGAACACTGTCTCACCACAGTCAGAATACTAACAGAACACTGTATCACCACAGTCAGAAAACTAACAGAA
Organism: Coregonus lavaretus; assembly: GCF_964263955.1. Taxonomy (NCBI): domain Eukaryota; kingdom Metazoa; phylum Chordata; class Actinopteri; order Salmoniformes; family Salmonidae; genus Coregonus; species Coregonus lavaretus. The sequence goes on along the minus strand of NW_028163128.1, from coordinate 42,213 downwards.
CACTATCTCACCACAGTCAGAAAACTAACAGAACACTCACCACAGTCAGAAAACTAACAGAACACTATCTCACCACAGTCAGAATACTAACAGAACACTATCTCACCACAGTCAGAAAACTAACAGAACACTGTATCACCAGAGTCAGAAAACTAACAGAACACTATCTCACCACAGTCAGAAAACTAACAGAACACTATCTCACCACAGTCAGAAAACTAACAGAACGCTGTATCACCACAGTCAGAAAACTAACAGAAAACTATCTCACCACAGTCAGAAAACTAACAGAACAATATCTCACCACAGTCAGAATACTAACAGAACACTGTCTCACCACAGTCAGAAAACTAACAGAACACTGTATCACCACAGTCAGAAAACTAACAGAACACTGTATCACCACAGTCAGAAAACTAACAGAACACTATCTCACCACAGTCAGAAAACTAACAGAACACTGTATCACCACAGTCAGAAAACTAACAGAACACTATCTCACCACAGTCAGAATACTAACAGAACACTGTATCACCACAGTCAGAAAACTAACAGAACACTATCTCACCACAGTCAGAAAACTAACAGAACACTATCTCACCACAGTCAGAATACTAACAGAACACTATCTCACCACAGTCAGAAAACTAACAGAACACTGTATCACCACAGTCAGAAAACTAACAGAACACTATCTCACCACAGTCAGAAAACTAACAGAACAATATCTCACCACAGTCAGAATACTAACAGAACACTATCTCACCACAGTCAGAATACTAACAGAACACTATCTCATCCCAGTCAGAATACTAACAGAACAATATGTCACCACAGTCAGAATACTAACAGAACACTATCTCATCCCAGTCAGAATACTAACAGAACACTATCTCACCACAGTCAGAAAACTAACAGAACACTATCTCACCACAGTCAGAAAACTAACAGAACACTATCTCACCACAGTCAGAAAACTAACAGAACACTGTATCACCACAGTCAGAAAACTAACAGAACACTCACCACAGTCAGAAAACTAACAGAACACTATCTCACCACAGTCAGAATACTAACAGAACACTATCTCACCACAGTCAGAAAACTAACAGAACACTGTATCACCACAGTCAGAAAACTAACAGAACACTATCTCACCACAGTCAGAAAACTAACAGAACATGATCTCACCACAGTCAGAAAACTAACAGAACGCTGTATCACCACAGTCAGAAAACTAACAGAACACTATCTCACCACAGTCAGAAAACTAACAGAACAATATCTCACCACAGTCAGAATACTAACAGAACACTGTCTCACAACAGTCAGAAAACTAACAGAACACTGTATCACCACAGTCAGAAAACTAACAGAACACTGTATCACCACAGTCAGAAAACTAACAGAACACTATCTCACCACAGTCAGAAAACTAACAGAACACTGTATCACCACAGTCAGAAAACTAACAGAACACTATCTCACCACAGTCAGAAAACTAACAGAACACTGTATCACCACAGTCAGAAAACTAACAGAACACTATCTCACCACAGTCAGAAAACTAACAGAACACTATCTCACCACAGTCAGAAAACTAACAGAACACTGTATCACCACAGTCAGAATTCTAACAGAACACTATCTCACCACAGTCAGAAAACTAACAGAACACTATCTCACCAAAGTCAGAAAACTAACAGAACACTGTATCACCACAGTCAGAAAAATAACAGAACACTGTATCACCACAGTCAGAAAACTAACAGAACACTATCTCACCACAGTCAGAAAACTAACAGAACACTATCTCACCACAGTCAGAAAACTAACAGAACACTATCTCACCACAGTCAGAAAACTAACAGAACACTATCTCACCACAGTCAGAAAACTAACAGAACACTGTATCACCACAGTCAGAAAACTGACAGAACACTATCTCACCACAGTCAGAAAACTAACAGAACACTCTCACCACAGTCATAAAACTAACCGAACACTATCTCACCACAGTCAGAAAACTAACAGAACACTATCTCACCACAGTCAGAATACTAACAGAACACTATCTCACCACAGTCAGAAAACTAACAGAACACTGTATCACCACAGTCAGAAAACTAACAGAACACTATCTCACCACAGTCAGAAAACTAACAGAACACTATCTCACCACAGTCAGAAAACTAACAGAACACTATCTCACCACAGTCAGAAAACTAACAGAACACTATCTCACCACAGTCAGAAAACTAACAGAACACTCACCACAGTCAGAAAACTAACAGAACACTCACCACAGTCAGAATACTAACAGAACACTATCTCACCACAGTCAGAAAACTAACAGAACACTGTATCACCACAGTCAGAAAAATAACAGAACACTGTATCACCACAGTCAGAAAACTAACAGAACACTATCTCACCACAGTCAGAAAACTAACAGAACACTATCTCACCACAGTCAGAAAACTAACAGAACACTATCTCACCACAGTCAGAAAACTAACAGAACACTATCTCACCACAGTCAGAAAACTAACAGAACACTGTATCACCACAGTCAGAAAACTGACAGAACACTATCTCACCACAGTCAGAAAACTAACAGAACACTCTCACCACAGTCATAAAACTAACCGAACACTATCTCACCACAGTCAGAAAACTAACAGAACACTATCTCACCACAGTCAGAATACTAACAGAACACTATCTCACCACAGTCAGAAAACTAACAGAACACTGTATCACCACAGTCAGAAAACTAACAGAACACTATCTCACCACAGTCAGAAAACTAACAGAACACTATCTCACCACAGTCAGAAAACTAACAGAACACTATCTCACCACAGTCAGAAAACTAACAGAACACTATCTCACCACAGTCAGAAAACTAACAGAACACTCACCACAGTCAGAAAACTAACAGAACACTCACCACAGTCAGAATACTAACAGAACACTATCTCACCACAGTCAGAAAACTAACAGAACACTGTATCACCACAGTCAGAAAACTAACTTAACACTATCTCACCACAGTCATAAAACTAACAGAACACTCTCACCACAGTCAGAATATTGGTGCATGTAGCTGTAAAACTGATTGAGCAGTAGTGAGAAGAAGACAGTATATAGACATACATTGAGTGTATAAAACATTAGACATAGACTGACCAGGTGAATCCAGGTGAAAGCTATGATCCCTTATTGATGTCACTTGCTAAATCTCTATTTCTCTATTTCTATTTCCCTTGCTGAAAAATCTGTTTCTGTTATTATTAGGGCTGTTCCAGTGGTAGAAAAGACAGGACACGTCCCCAAAGCCAGCCAGCCAGGCAGAGAGCAGCTCTCTCTCTCTCTCTCTCTCTCTCTCTCTCTCTCTCTCTCTCTCTCTCTCATCTCTCCCTTCTCTTACTCTCTTCTCTCTCTCTTCTCTTCTCTTATCTTCTCTTCTCTTCTCTCTCTTCTCTCTCCTCTCTCTCTCTCCTCTCCCCTCTCTCTTCTCTCTCTCCCTTCTCTTACTCTCTTCTCTCTCTCTTCTCTCTCTCTTCTCTCGCTCTCTTCTCTCTCCTCTCTCCTCTCTATTCTCTCTCTCTCTCTCTCTTCTCTCTCTCTCTTCTCTCTCTCTCTTCTCTCTCCTCTCTCTATTCCCTCTCTCTTCTCTCTCTCTCCTCTCTCTTCTCTCTCTCTCTTCTCTCTCTCTTCTCTCTCTCTTCTCTCTCTGCTCTCTCTCTTCTCTCTCTTCTCTCTTCACTCTCTTCCCTCTCTTCTCTCTCCTCTCTATTCTCTCTCTCCTCTCTCCCTTCTTACTCTCTCTCTCTCTCTCTTCTCTTCTCTTCTCTCTTCTCTTCTCTCTCTCTCTTCTCTCTCTCTCTTCTCTCTCCTCTCTCTATTCCCTCTCTCTTCTCTCTCTCTCTCCTGTCTCTCTCTTCTCTCTCTCTCCTCTCTCTTCTCTCTCTCTCTTCTCTCATCTCTCTCTTCTCTCTCTCTCTGCTCTCTCTCTTCTCTCTCTTCTCTCTTCACTCTCTCTTCCCTCTTCTCTCTCTCTTCTCTCTCTCCTCTCTCTATTCCCTCTCTTCTCTCTCTCTCTTTCCCATCTCTTCTTCTCTATTTCTCCCCCTTGTATTACACCATTGTTCTCATTTACTAACTATCTCCATTTCTGTCCCCTCTCTCTCTTTCTATATCACTCACTCTCTCACTCCCACCCCCCTCAATCTTTATCTCTCTCACTCCCCCCCCCCTTCCCTCTATCTCTCTATCCCCTCCATCTCTCTCTAACATCCCATAATCATTAGCTGCGGGCGTTAACGTCACAGGCATATTGTGACACTGACACTGTCATTTATCAATTTAGCTAACACTGTCTGGGGTATAACACTCAGAGTGCAGCCCAAATGGCACCCTACTCCCTATGTAGTGCACTACTTTTGACCAGAGTCCTATGGGCCCAATGCAAAAGTAGTGTACTACATAGAGAATAGGGTGCCATTTTGGGAATCGGAGTGTAGCCCAGACCTTGACACCACTCGAATACCATCGCCACCTTAGTAACGGTTTCCTGTAAAACCTAATCCCCTTAACGAGATATGGTAATACCAGTGTATACATCTTGTTTGTTTCAACACACAGTACCAGTCAAAAGCTTGGACACACCTACTCATTCCAGGGTTTTTCTTTATTTTTTACTATTTTCTACATTGTAGAATAATAGTGAAGACATCAAAACTATGAAATAACACATATGGAATCATGTAGTACCCAAAAAAGTGTTAAACAAATCAAAATATATTTTAGATTTTAAAGATTCTTTAAATAGCCACCCTTTGCCTTGATGACAGCTTTGCACACTCTTGGCATTCTCTCAACCAGCTTCATGAGGTAGTCACCTGGAATGCATTTCAATTAACAGGTGTGCCTTGTGGAAAGTACATTTGTGGAATTTATTTCCTTCTTAATGCGTTTGAGCCAATCAGTTGTGTTGTGACTAGGTAGGGTTGGTATACAGAAGATAGCCCTATTCGGTAAAATACCAAGTCCATATTATGGCAAGAACAGCTCAAATAAGCAAAGAGAAACGACAGTCCATCATTATTATAAGACATGAAGGTCAGTCAATCCGGAAAATGTCAAGAACTTTGAAAGTTTCTTCAAGTGCAATTGCCAAAACCATCAAGTGCTATGATGAAACTGGCTCTCATGAGGACCGCCACAGGAATGGAAGACCCAGAGTTACTGCAGAGGTTTTTGGCATTCATCCATGTCACATATCAGTTTGCAAACAATATTTAAAAAAAAGTATAATTGTTTATAAAGCCGCATACAAACATGGTCTCTTTTTTGCTTTCTTGAGTAAGGCAGCTCCAAAATGCAGGTGTTTCAGCCTAGCTCAGTGCTTTCTGTGGTGGTGGGGCAGCCAGCGGAAAATACGGAGCGTAGGGGTTGGTAATGTTCTCTAGTTGCGCCGTGATTGACTCAGTGTTCTGTCACTCATGGGTGACACTACGTCACCGCAAAATCTACGGGGAGAGCTGAAAATTCAAGCCCCTTGGGTGCAGCCATAGAATTACATTAGAAGTGCCCATCCAAGAAGGCTCAAGGTCATTGGCCACAGATAATATCTACCGTTATATCTACCGTAGCTTTCGTGTCAACATCACACTTTCAAAATTGTACCTAGCAAGCTAGACAAGCAGTCGTCATCATGAATCAAGTCGACAATCTACTGGCAAATCCTTTTCAAACCTTGTCATATGAAGAGAAATTATAGATAAAACGTATCGGTGCTCATCGGCCATTGGACATAAACGTTACACAACAAGTTGGAAATCGCAAATTCAACAATGAGTGGTTTGGAAGGAATCGGTGGCTAACAGAAAGCATTTTCGCTGCAGCTAGCGACTGGAACGAGCTGCAAAAAAACACTAAAACTGGACCGTTTATCTCCATCTCTTTTCATGGACACGCTTACTGACAGTTGTGGCCGCTTCGCGTGATGTATTGGTGTCTCTACCTTCTTACCCTTTTGTGCTGTTGTCTGTGCCCAATAATGTTGTACCATGTTTTGTGCTGCTGCCATGTTGTTGTCATGTGGTGTTGCTATCATGCTGTGTTGTCATGTGTTGCTTCCATGCTACGTTGTTGTCTTAGGTCTCTCTTTATGTAGTGTTGTGGTGTCTCTCTTGTCGTGATGTGTGGTTTGTCCTATATTTTGAGCACAGCTCAACAAGGTGAGTCCAAAAATGTATTGTATGGTGCTGCATAAATGATGTAATATGCCTGGGAGAAATGTATACTGTAGCTAAGAAAGTAATACTAAGTGTATGTTGTGTAGTAAGCTGTTAGTAGCCCATGTGCCTCACCCTAATAATTTGGTCCCTTTCCCCCTCATAACTTAGCCTACTGTTCTGACTTGGTGTAGCCTATAGCCTGTTTTAGAGAAATGTAATCATCGAATATTGTAAGAGCTTTCATTGTCTGCTTATATGCCCCCTTTATTTATCCTACGGTTCTGACTTGGTGTACAGGGAGAACACTGTAAGAACGGCCCGTGTTCTGAATTCTGTCGCTGTACATTTCAAAAGTGCTGAACAAATAGTTATATTGCCTATGTCCGTCCTAGATCGCTCATTAATGTCTTAATCAAAATTACGGATTGCCTCTTACCCGCTTGTCGTCCCCTTATGCCATAGTTTGTACATCTCAATTGTCAGTTGAAACCACATTTGTTTAAGCAAGTCAGCCATATCAGCTATGTCTTTTCAAAAGGCAGTAAATGAGGCTGAATGAACTGTTTCGCTGCCAGACAAGGCTCCACTGATAGCCAGGTGTAGCGGTGGTAAGGTGTTGGGACTCTGCTGTTGGGACAGCTTTATGGAGGCCCTAACAGTTTGTGGGCTCCGTTTGTCACCGTTATAGTGCAATTAATGTATTGTTTAGTGTTGTGTTGTGGCTTTGCTGGCATGCATGCATTCAAAAAAAATTGGGGGGAGTTTGCCCCACCAAGCTGTACTGTCACAGAAGGACTGAGACCCGAACTGATAAGCCGTACTGATACCCACAGCTCAATGCTAAATTTTAGCTTTAAATGATATCTTAATTTTCTCATAGACATCTTTCCTCGAATGGCCTGACCCCTATGGAGTTTGTAATATTGTCGATCACACACAGTTGGGAATATGAGGTTAACTTGACGTTAGAAAACCCCAGATACATTTACAGTGCAACACTGCCACCATGTGGTGGTCTTAGAAAGTGATCAATTGATCACATAATTGACTGGCGAGCTTCTACAAAAATGTTAGGTCACACTTTATTTGGATAGTCCCATATAGATGCTCTACAGATGGTCAAACTATCAACAAACTATCTGTTCATAAGCAACTGCTTGCTAAGGTAAATGTTACTTCACTTTAGACTCACCTATACACAGTGCAAAATGGAAAAGCTAAATGGAAAGCAATCCAATAAAAATCTATATAATCTTACAGCATGGTGAAATGTTGGAAAATGGTCTTACCTGTATAATGTCTGTCATCTTCAAATGGAGGCATGGGGGAAGAAAGAAACAGAGAATTTCTATACACACAACACATAGTTGATATAGTGCTACTTTATGTCTTACTGTAAACAGAACCATGCACTAACAGAACCACAGAGCCATGCACTGACAGAACCATGCACTAACAGAACCACAGAGCCATGCACTGACAGAACCATGCACTAACAGAACCATGCTCTAACAGAACCATGCACTGACAGAACCATTCACTAACAGAACCACAGAACCATGCACTAACAGAACCATGCACTGACAGAACCATGCACTAACAGAATCACAGAGCCATGCACTGACAGAACCATGCACTAACAGAACCACAGAGCCATGCACTAACAGAACCATGCACTGACAGAACCATGCACTAACAGAACCATGCACTAACAGAATCACAGAGCCATGCACTGACAGAACCATGCACTGACAGAACCATGCACTGACATGCGCTAACAGAACCACAGAGCCATGCACTAACAGAACCACAGAAACATGCGCTAACAGAACCACAGAGCCATGCACTAACAGAACCACAGAAACACGCGCTAACAGAACCATGCACTGACAGAGCCATGCACTAACAGAACCACAGAGCCATGCACTAACAGAACCATGCACTAACAGAACCATGCACTGACAGAACCACAGAGCCATGCACTAACAGAACCATGCATTAACAGAACCATGCACTGACAGAACCATGCACTGACAGAGCAATTCCAGTTGAACAATCTTTACTTTTCCCAAGATTGGTTCTGTTATAATTTACATCAATTGGAATCAAAGAACAATTTAGCTACAGTATCTGTGCTCACAGTGGCAGACGGGCTTGGGCGAGTCCCACTTGCCCAGCTTGTTGCAGTGTGTGGAGTTCCTTCCGACCAGGATGAATCCTGTCAGACAGCTGTACTGCAGTACGGTCCCCTCCACTGGGGGCCCCAGGGGCCACTCTGATACACGCCCGTTCTCCAGAGACGTCCACACCCGCGGGCACATTAGTACTGGGAGAGGGAGGGATAGATCAGGGTTAGAGAGGGTAAGGGTGAGATGGAGGGAGGGAGGGAGGGATGGGGAGAGTGAGAGAAAGAGAGTTTAGTTTTTCACCCTGTGCTCAGTTGGTAGAGCATGGCGCTTGCAACGCCAGGGTTGTGGGTTCGATTCCCACGGGGGGGCCAGTATGAAAAATGTATGCACTCACTAACTGTAAGTCACTCTGGATAAGAGCGTCTGCTAAATGACTAAAATGTAAATGTAAATGTGTAAAAGGAACAACCACTAGAAAGACAACAGAGTCTGTGAAGAAGAGCTTTGAAGAAGAGTGACAGCAACCACTACAGAGACAACAGGTGTGCATATACAGTGGGGAGGAAAAGTATTTAGTCAGCCACCAATTGTGCAAGTTCTCCCACTTAAAAAGATGAGAGAGGCCTGTAATTTTCATCATAGGTGCACGTCAACTATGACAGACAAATTGAGGGAAAAAAATCCAGAAAATCACATTGTAGGATTTTTTATGGTGGAAAATAAGTATTTGGTCACCTACAAACAAGCAAGATTTCTGGCTCTCATAGACCTGTAACTTCTTCTTTAAGAGGCTCCTCTGTCCTCCACTCGTTACCTGTATTAATGGCATCTGTTTGAACTTGTTATCAGTATAAAAAGACACCTGTCCACAACCTCAAACAGTCACACTCCAAACTCCACTATGGCCAAGACCAAAGAGCTGTCAAAGGACACCAGAAACAAAATTGTAGACCTGCACCAGGCTAGGAAGACTGAATCTGCAATAGGTAAGCAGCTTGGTTTGAAGAAATCAACTGTGGGAGCAATTATTAGGAAATGGAAGACATACAAGACCACTGATAATCTCCCTCGATCTGGGGCTCCACGCAAGATCTCACCCTGTGGGGTCAAAATGATCACAAGAACGGTGAGCAAAAATACCAGAACCACACGGGGGGACCTAGTGAATGACCTGCAGAGAGCTGGGACCAAAGTAACAAAGCCTACCATCAGTAACACACTATGCCGCCAGGGACTCAAATCCTGCAGTGCCAGACGTGTCCACCTGCTTAAGCCAGTACATGTCCAGGCCCGTCTGAAGTTTGCTAGAGTGCATTTGGATGATCCAGAAGAGGATTGGGAGAATGTCATATGGTCAGATGAAACCAAAATAGAACTTTTTGGTAAAAACTCAACTCGTCGTGTTTGGAGGACAAAGAATGCTGAGTTGCATCCAAAGAACACCATACCTACTGTGAAGCATGGGGGTGGAAACATCATGCTTTGGGGCTGTTTTTCTGCAAAGGGACCAGGACGACTGATCCGTGTAAAGGAAAGAATGAATGGGGCCATGTATCGTGAAATTTTGAGTGAAAACCTCCTTCCATCAGCAAGGGCATTGAAGATGAAATGTGGCTGGGTCTTTCAGTATGACAATGATCCCAAACACGCCGCCCGGGCAACAAAGGAGTGGCTTCGTAAGAAGCATTTCAAGGTCCTGGAGTGGCCTAGCCAGTCTCCAGATCTCAACCCCATAGAAAATCTTTGGAGGGAGTTGAAAGTCATTGTTGCCCAGCGACAGCCCCAAAACATCACTGCTCTAGAGGAGATCTGCATGGAGGAACGGGCCAAAATACCAGCAACAGTGTGTGAAAACCTTGTGAAGACTTACAGAAAACGTTTGAACTGTGTCATTGCCAACAAAGGGTATATAACAAAGTATTGAGAAACTTTTGTTATTGACCAAATACTTATTTTCCACCATAATTTGCAAATAAATTCATTAAAAATCCTACAATGTGATTTTCTGGAATTTTTTTTCTCATTTTGTCTGTCATAGTTGACGTGTACCTATGATGAAAATTACAGGCCTCTCTCATCTTTTTAAGTGGGAGAACTTGCACAATTGGTGGCTGACTAAATACTTTTTTTCCCCACTGTAGATAATGTAGACGGACAGTGAGTGAGTAGACTGTGTAGGGTGTTGGGGTGCAAGGGTGCATGGTGGAAGAAGCTACTGATTACGTTCACAAATCCAAGGTGTGATGAAATCAAGGATGGGGGTCGATAATACCCAGGGTGTTACAGAATGTTGTGTCTTCCTGAATTGGGCTTCCTCAGTGAGCTTTACTCATTCTGGGGATCGTCTTGCCATGTCATGGCTGCATGCCTTGAGAGAAGGTGGTGGGTTGTTAGAGGACCTTACCTCTTTCCAAAAGGAGTAGTCCCCCTGTTTGAAGGGGCTGGATGAATGCAGTAGAAAAATCGGAGAAAGACGGGTAGAGGCAGAAAACATGGGAGATTGTGAGGAGATAGAGGAGAGGAATGGATAGTCAGTTATGGAGTATGTGAAAGTAGAGTTGTACTCACAGCATTTGCTGCGCTGGGTGAGGTCAGTCCAGGTACCGTTGGGTAGACACTTCCTCACCTTGGGTCCTACGATCACTCTGTTCCCTCTGCAGATGTACTCAATCTCATAGTCCAGCGGTAACACCTGCACACTGCGGATCTGGATATACACACAGACACACACACACAGTGAGATAGGGAGCTGTATCTGTTGAATAATTGGCACTACATTTACTCTTGGGAGCAATTCATATATTAAATTCCAATACCGTTAGGCTCTATATTTGTTACAGCTGATCTACATTTGTTACAGCTGATCTACATTTGTTACAGCTGATCTATGTTTGTTACAATCTAGTATAGTCAATAAACCAGCTGCGGCCCCTACCTGCTCCTGGGTCAGTCCTCTGTACCTTATCCCTCCATCTCTGGGAGGACGTATGATAGCACAGCCTCCTGTGAACGAGAGGAGAGACGCCGTCAGATAAACCAGAGGACATGAGGACAGCCAACCAGCCAGCCAGCCAACCAACCAACCAGCCAACCAACCAGCCAGCCAGCCAGCCAACCAGCCAGCCAGCCAACCAGCCAGCCAGCCAGCCAGCCAACCAGCCAGCCAGCCAACCAGCCAGCCAGCCAACCAACCAGCCAGCCAGCCAGCCAACCAACCAGCCAGCCAACCAGCCAGCCAACCAACCAACCAACCAACCAACCAGCCAGCCAACCAGCCAACCAGCCAGCCAGCCAGCCAGCCAGCCAGCCAACCAACCAGCCAACCAGCCAACCAGCCAATCAGCCAACCAACCAGCCAGCCAGCCAGCCAGCCAACCAACCAAGTTGTGGAGAAGTACCGATCAGGGTTGTTATAAAAAAATATCAGAAACTTTGAACATCCCACGGAGCACCATTAAATCCATTATTAAAAAATGGAAAGAATATGGCACCACAACAAACCTGCCAAGAGAGGGCTGTCCACCAAAACTCACGACCAGGCAAGGAGGGCATTAATCAGAGAGGCAACAAAGAGACCAAAGATAACCCTGAAGGAGCTGCAAAGCTCCACAGCGGAGATTGGAGGATCTGTCCATAAGACCACTTTAAGCCTTATACTCCACAGAGCTGGGCTTTACGGAAGAGTGGCCAGAAAAAAGCCATTGCTTAAAGACAAAAATAAGCAAACACGTTTGGTGTTCGCCAAAAGGCATGTGGGAGACTCCCCAAACATATGGAAGAAGTGTCAGGGCGTGTGTAGGTGTAGTGTAGGAAATCAAATGCAGGACGCAGACGGTATGTTCCAAACGCTGTATTCTGGCCCAACACGGGCAACAGGACAACTAAGCCCGACAGCTTAAATTACGCACGAGGCGAAAAGGCAAATGCGCACAAACAGGTGCGACAAAACTAAGTGGTGCACGAAACAGTGCAACTGAGCTCCAGCGCAGTGGAGAAAATATGCTCAACCGAGCAAACACAACACTGACGAAAAACAATCATACACAACACCTGACAAACACAACGAGAAACTTATAGGACACTAATTACGTAAAACAGAAACAGGTGTGATACAAACAGACAAAAGCAAACGAACATGAAACATCTATCGGTGGCAGCTAGAATTCCGGAGACGACGAGCGCCGAAGCCTGCCCGAACAAGGGAGAGAGGCAGCCTCGGCCGAAACCGTGACAGTACCCCCCCCTTGACGCGCGGCTCCAGACGCGCGCCGACTCCGGCCTCGGGGACGGCCAGGGGGACGCGGCGCAGGGCGCGTCGGATGCCTCCGATGGAACTCCGTCAGGAGCGACGGGTCCAACACGTCTCTCCTCGGCACCCAGCACCGCTCCTCCGGACCGTACCCCTCCCACTCCACTAGATACTGGAGACCCCCCATCCGACGTCTCGAATCCAAGATGGATCTCACGGAGTACGCCGGTGCCCCCTCGATGTCCAACGGGGGCGGAGGAGTCTCCAAGATCTCATCTTCTTGGAGTGGGCCCGCTACCACCGGCCTGAGAAGGGACACATGGAACGAGGGGTTAATACACTTATACTCCACAGGTAGCAGTAATCTATAACAAACCTCGTTCAACCTCCTCAGGACTTTAAATGGCCCTACAAACCGCCGACCCAGTTTCCGACAGGGCAGGCGGAGGGGCAGGTTTCTGGTAGAGAGCCAGACTCGATCACCAGGTGCGTACACCGGTGCCTCACTGCGGTGGAGATCAGCGCTCGCCTTCTGACGTCGGAGGGCCCGCTGCAGGTGGACGTGTGCAGCGTTCCAAGTCTCCTCCGAGCGCCGCGCCCACTCATCCACCGCAGGAGCCTCGATCTGGCTCTGCTGCCAGGGTGCCAGAACCGGCTGGTAACCTAACACACATTGAAATGGGGTTAGGTTCGTGGAGGAATGGCGTAGGGAATTCTGGGCCATCTCGGCCCAGGGAACGTACCTTGACCACTCCTCCGGCCGGTCCTGGCAGTATGTTCTGAGAAACCTACCCACATCCTGGTTCACGCGTTCCACCTGCCCATTGCTCTCCGGGTGGTAGCCCGAGGTGAGGCTCACCGAGACCCCCAACCGCTCCATAAACGCTCTCCAGACCCTGGAGGTGAATTGGGGACCCCGATCAGCCACAATGTCCTCGGGCACCCCGTAGTGCCGGAACACATGGGTAAACAGTGCCTCGGCAGTTTGCAGGGCCGTAGGAAGACCCGGCATGGGGAGCAAACGACAGGCCTTAGAGAACCGGTCCACAACGACCAGGATGGTGGTATTCCCTTGGGAGAGGGGAAGGTCTGTTATAAAGTCCACTGAGAGGTGGGACCATGGCCGTTGTGGAACGGGCAGGGGTAGCAACTTACCCCTAGGTAAATGTCTAGGCGCCTTACACTGGGCGCACACCGAGCAGGAGGAAACATAAACCCTCACATCCCTAGCCAACGTGGGCCACCAGTACTTGGCACTAAGACAGTGCACTGTCCGGCCGATACCCGGATGTCCAGAGGAGGGTGACGTGTGAGCCCAATAGATCAATCGATCCCGAACCTCGAGCGGAACGTACTTCCGACCCTCCGGGCACTGTGATGGACTAGGGTCGGTGCGTAACGCCCGCTCGAGTTCAGCATCGACCTCCCACACTACCGGCGCCACCAGACACGACGCAGGCAGTATGGGAGTGGGCTCCACGGACCTCTCCTCCGCGTCATACCGCCGAGACAGCGCATCTGCCTTGCCATTCTGTGACCCAGGGATGTACGTGATCTTAAACGTAAACCTGGTCAAGAACATACTCCATCTTGCCTGGCGAGGGTTCAGCCTCCTCGCCGCCCGGATGTACTCCAGGTTACGGTGGTCCGTCAAAATGAGGAAAGGGTGTTGAGCCCCCTCAAGCCAGTGCCTCCACACCTTTAGAGCCTGTACCACGGCTAACAGCTCCCTGTCCCCTACGTCGTAGTTCCGCTCCGCCGGACTGAGCTTCTTAGAGTAAAAAGCACAGGGGCGGAGTTTAGGTGGCGCGCCAGATCGTTGTGAAAGCACGGCTCCTAAACCGGCCTCCGACGCGTCCACCTCTACTTGGAACGGCAAAGAGGGATCCGGGTGCGCCAGCACCGGGGCCGAGGTAAACAGGTCCTTCAGCCTCCCAAACGCCCTGTCCGCCTCGGCCGACCACTGCAGACGCACCGGACCCCCCTTCAACAGAGACGTGATGGGAGCTGCCACCTGTCCAAAACCCCGGATAAACCTCCTGTAGTAATTTGCAAACCCCAAAAACTGCTGCACCTCCTTCACAGTGGTTGGTGTTTGCCAATTACGCACGGCCGACACTCGATCTACCTCCATCCTCACCCCTGACGCAGACAACTGATAACCCAAAAAGGAGACCGACTCCTGGAAAAACAGACACTTCTCTGCCTTCACATACAGGTCGTGCTCCACCAGCCTCCGCAACACCTTGCGCACCAGGGCTACATGCTCGACACGGGTAGGTGAGTACACGAGAATGTCATCAATGTACACCACCACCCCCTGCCCCTGCATGTCCCTGAAGATCTCATCCACAAATGATTGGAAAACTGATGGAGCGTTCATCAACCCGTATGGCATGACCAGATACTCGTAATGGCCCGAGGTGGTACTAAAGGCTGTTTTCCATTCATCGTTCTCCCTGATGCGCACCAAGTTGTACGCGCTCCTGAGATCTAGTTTCGTGAAGAAACGCGCCCCATGCAACGACTCAGTCATGGTCGCAATCAGCGGGAGTGGATAACTATACTTCACCGTAATCTGATTGAGACCACGGTAATCGATGCATGGGCGCAAACCACCATCCTTTTTCTTCACGAAAAAGAAACTCGAGGACGCGGGGGAAGTGGACGGCCGTATGTATCCTTGTCTCAGTGATTCGTCTATGTAAATCTCCATAGCTTTCTTCTCCTCCTGAGACAGAGGATACACATGGCTCCGTGGGAGCGCAGCTTCTGCCTGGAGGTTTATCGCACAATCCCCCTGCCTATGGGGTGGCAACCGCGTCGCCCTCGCCTTACTAAACGCAATAGCCAAATCCCCATACTCAGGTGGAATGTGCAATGCGGGCACCTGGTTTGGACTCTCCACCGAGGTAGCGCCTACGGAAACGCCCAAACATCTACCCACACACTGAGCAGACCACTCCATCAGAGCCCTCTCCTGCCACGAAATCACTGGGTTATGGGTACTCAACCAGGGCATGCCCAGCACCACCGGATACGCAGGAGAGTCAATCAGGAACAGCTGAATCATCTCCTGATGATCCCCCTGCGCACACATCCTAAGTGGCGCCGTGACCTCCCTGATCAAGCCCGTACCCAACGGACGACTATCTAGGGCGTGAACGGGAAAAGGAACATCAACAGGAATGAGGGGAATCCCTAACGCTAAACAAAACTTTTTATCAATGAAATTCCCAGCTGCGCCTGAATCTACCAGCGCCTTATGCTGGGCATGAGGTGCTACCTGTGGAAAACGTACAGGCATACAAAAATGGGCAACAGAGAGCTCTGGGTGAGTGGGGCGCCTACTCACCTGGAGGGAATCCCCAGTGCGGGGCCTGTCGTCATCTCCCCTAGGAGGCCATCCCCAGCACCTAGCCGCGGTGTGTCCTCCCCGACCACAGTTGGTGCAGTGGATGGACCCCCTAGCCTGCCGACTCCTCCTCTCTCTAGCGCCAGCGCCCCCGAGCTCCATGGGACAAGGCTCGGAGGCGCTGGAGGGTGGAATGGACGGACCCTCCGCAAGACGTCCGCGGGTAGCCAGCAGGGTATCCAGCCTGATGGACATATCCACCAGCTGGTCGAAAGTGAGGCTGGTGTCCCTGCAAGCCAGCTCCCGACGGACGTCCTCTCGTAGGCTGCATCGGTATAGATCGATGAGGGCCCGATCATTCCACCCTGCATCTGCCGCCAGAGTACGGAATTCGAGCGCGAATTCCTGGGCACTTCTCCTCCCCTGTCGGAGGAAGACCAGACGCTCCCCCGCCGCTTTCCCCTCCGGGGGATGGTCAAACACCGCCCTGAAGCGGCGGGAGAACTCGGTGTACGTAATAGTCGTGGCGTCGATCTTCCTCCACTCCGCGTTGGCCCACTCCAACGCTTTTCCGGCCAGGCAGGAGATCAGGGCGGACACGCTCTCGTGCCCTGAAGGTGCCGGGTGCACGGTGGCCAGGTATAGCTCTACCTGGAGCAGGAATCCCTGACACCCAGCCGCTGTCCCGTCGTAGGCCCTCGGGAGAGATAGTCGGACTCCTCGAGGTTCCGGCGCTGGACTGGGCGGGCTGGCCGATGGTGCTGGCAGGGCAGGCGGTGGTGGAGGCGAACCCCAGCCTCGGAGTGTGGTAATCACCTCCTGCAGGGCGTTCCCCATCTGCAGGAGTTGCTCTTGCTGGTCCCGTACCTGGGCTTCCAGTCTTGTCTGGGCTGCTTCGGCTCCTGCTGATTCCATGTCGGGTGTATGATTCTGTCAGGGCGTGTGTAGGTGTAGTGTAGGAAATCAAATGCAGGACGCAGACGGTATGTTCCAAACGCTGTATTCTGGCCCAACACGGGCAACAGGACAACTAAGCCCGACAGCTTAAATTACGCACGAGGCGAAAAGGCAAATGCGCACAAACAGGTGCGACAAAACTAAGTGGTGCACGAAACAGTGCAACTGAGCTCCAGCGCAGTGGAGAAAATATGCTCAACCGAGCAAACACAACACTGACGAAAAACAATCATACACAACACCTGACAAACACAACGAGAAACTTATAGGACACTAATTACGTAAAACAGAAACAGGTGTGATACAAACAGACAAAAGCAAACGAACATGAAACATCTATCGGTGGCAGCTAGAATTCCGGAGACGACGAGCGCCGAAGCCTGCCCGAACAAGGGAGAGAGGCAGCCTCGGCCGAAACAAGAAGGTACTCTGGTCAGATGAGACTAAAATTGAGCTTTTTGGCCATCAAGGAAAACGCTATGTCTGGCGCAAACCCAACACCTCTCAACACCACAAGAACACCATCCCCACAGTGAAGCATGGTGGTGGCAGCATCATGCTGTGGGGATGTTTTTCATCAGCAGGGACTGGGAAACTGGTCAGAATTGAAGGAATGATGGATGGGGCTAAAGACAGGGAAATTCTTGAGGGAAACCTATTTCAGTCTTCCAGAGATTTGAGACTGGGACGGAGGTTCACCTTCCAGCAGGATAATGACCCTAAGCATACTGCTAAAGCAACACTTGAGTAACATTTAAATGTCTTGGAATGGCCTAGTCAAAGCCCAGACCTCAATCCAATTGAGAATATGTGGTATGACTTAAAGATTGCTGTACACCAGCGGAACCCATCCAACTTGACGGAGCTGGAGCAGTTTTGTTTTGAAGAATGGGCAAAAATCCCAGTGGCTAGATGTGCCAAGCTTATAGAGACATACCCGAAGAGACTTGCAGCTGTAATTGCTGCAAAAGGTGGCTCTACAAAGTATTGACTTTGGGGGGGGTGAATAGTTATGCACGCTAAAGTTTTCTTTCTTTTTTTGTCTTATTTCTTGTTTGTTTCACAATAAAAAAATATTTTGCATCTTCAAAGTGGTAGGCATGTTGTGTAAATCAAATGATACAAATCCCCCAAAAAATCAATTTTAATTCCAGGTTGTAAGGCAACAAAATAGGAAAAATGCCAAGGGGGGTGAATACTTTCGAATATAATTCCCTTTATAGTGCACTATAGGATTAGGGTGCCAATCAGTCAGATCTGATCATGGCCACTAGGTGGAGCACTATACCTACTGTCTACTTATCAGACATGGAGACCTCAATCTGTCTTTTCATGATTCCTCGCATCCTATCTCCTCGCCTCCTTTTCACCGTATTGGAGGAAGAGATTCAGATTCTGGTCTTCTTCTCCAATGGGTTTTGAAAAGGAGGCGAGGAGAGAGGTTGCGAGGAGAGAGGATGCGAGGAATCGAGGAAAGATGAATTGAGATTAGAGCCCGAATAAACGTCCTCATCTAGTGGAGATAGCACACAGATGGGGGAGGTAGCCAGGCTCTGATGAAGACATCAACAAACCTTTGATGTCGACTGAGGAGGGAACTCTCCCTGCTTATCAGGCTAATCACACACATACACACACACACACACCCCACAACCACACCACACACACACACACACACACACACACACACACACACACACACACACACACCACACCACTCCCCAACACCTCGCAATTCAACACAATTAGGCAACCATTTAAATTAACATAATGGTACTAGCTGATTAACATTGCAGCCTAGCTTCACACTGTTGCTGTCTAGGCCTGTCCCTCTAGTAGATATAACTGTATGTCATTCAATTTTGAGTGATTTCACTTCTGCCATCCACATAGCGTATTGTTTTCTCATACATCTAAATGTGGGTATTCCATCTGCTGTGGTTGTGTTGTCAGTGTCAGCCAATTAACGGAGTAGCAGGCAAACTAGCTATAGGTTTTGTCTACTAGATAACTGCCTGTGTCCTCTCAACAGTCCACATAGCATAGTGTTTCTCACATAGATCACATTTCTATGGTTTCTCATCTATCTGAGTGTTGCTGTGGGTATTCCATCTATCTGAGTGTTGTACCTCCCATCTGTGGAGGAAGGGGAGGACCATCCTCCTCAGTGAATTTCATTAACAATAAAAATTGTAAAATACTTAAAAAGTTCTCCTTTTAAGATATAACTATACGAAATATAATCACGTCACCAAATAATTGATTAAAACACACTGTTTTGCAATGAAGGTCTACAGTAGCCTCAACAGCACTCTGTAGGGTAGCACCACGGTGTAGCCGGAGGACAGCTAGTTTCCGTCCTCCTCTGGGTACATTGACTTCAATACAAAACCTAAGAGGCACAGTAATTATGACAACTTCTGGAGGACGTGCTCCAACCTATCAGAGCTTTTGCAGCATGAACTGACATGTTGTCCACCCAATCAAAGGATCAGAGAATGAATCTAATCTAGTACTGAAAGCATAAGCTACAGCTAGCTAGCACTGCAGTGCATAAAATGTGGTGAGTAGTTCACTCTGAGAAAGACAATAGTTGAACAGTTTTGAACAAATTAATGTCTTCTAAAATGAAGGAGAAGCAAGAGCGAGATAGAGAGAGAGAGATATTTCGTCATTTTTTTTTCACTTTCAGTTTCACTTAGCTAGCAAATGCAGCTAGCTAGGTTAGCCTACTCAAACACCCTGCTCAAACAGAGGGATGCTATTTTAGCTAGCGGGTTTACTAACGCGTTAGTTCTATTAGCTATGTTGACTATGACGTTACTTTAGCTAATATAGTGACAATGAGGATTAGCGTGTATCAGTTACTGTATGTGTAGCGCTCATGGTATGGTATGGTTTGGAAAGGTTTTTTCGCCTGGTTACATTCAGCTGATGTGTTGTGTATTGTCCACAAGCGAAGGAAAAAGTTGAGAGGAGGAGAGCGCATAGATGCGAGAAGGAACACAACGTGGCTGATATGAAAGTGAACTGTGTTTACGCGTGATCAGGGGTGTATTCATTCCGCCTATTCTGTTGAAAAACGTTTCTTAAACGCAAGCAAACTGAACAAAACAGGGATAAACATACCTGAATTTGTCCAACATAAACTCTTGTTTGCAACTGTTGGACTAAAGAGTGTGCAAGGCGGTATTGAATGTGTCACTGTCTGTCCATGTGTCACTGTCTGTCATCTCAAATGTTTCTCCCAACCTGTGTGCACCTACGTTATAAACTTTCATTCGTAGGCTAGGTTGTAGCAACCTCATGATGGGTATAGGGAAAATGTGAGTATCATGTAGTAGCCTAAACCTATCGCTGTTACATTGAACTGGGTGAATGGAATATGAATGACAGTCATCCAATATGCTGTAATAGAAATATGGCCATGCTCATGAAGAAAAACAAATCTTCCTCCCTCATCTTAAACGGCACTGACCGCCACTGCCCTCCAACCCTCAGCTCCCCGAGGATGTGTGTGAGTGTATGCAGCTTCCTTCAGGAAGGTTGCTTCTGTACCCTGCGATTACGGCCGGGTTCACCCACAGTGTCACATCCTAATTCCCACCGCCCCCCCGCCATCATTTACTTTTACATTTGAGTCATTTAGCAGGCGCTCTTATCCAGGGCACATCGGCAGATTTTTCACATAGTCGGCTCAGGGATTCAAACCAGCAACCTTTCAGTTAAAGGCCCAGCGCTCTAAACCGCTAGGCTACCTGACACACGCACGCACACACACACCCGGCCCATCCATCTGCACCAGAGGGCAGGTTAGACTACTGGACGTGACACCCATGTTAAACACTGGGGGGTTGATGTGTTACTATGCACCAGTTAAAATGGGACACTCTGTGTAATGTGATGCAAATGACAGCCAGTCTAATGTGAGGTTAGCGTTTGTCTCTCTGTCTCGGTGTAACAGGGTGTATAACAGGTAATATAACAGGGTGTATAACAGGTAATATAACAGGGTGTATAACAGGGTGTATAACAGGTATATAATAGGGTGTATAACAGGGTGTATAACAGGTATATAACAGGGTGTATAACATGTATATAACAGGGTGTATAACAGGGTATATAACAGGGTGTATAACAGGGTATATAACAGGGTGTATAACAGGGTGTATAACAGAGTATATAACAGGGTGTATAACAGGGTATATAACAGGGTGTATAACAGGGTGTATAACAGGGTATATAACAGGGTGTATAACAGGGTGTATAATAGGGTGTATAACAGGGTGTATAACAGGTATATAACAGGGTGTATAACATGTATATAACAGGGTGTATAACAGGGTATATAACAGGGTGTATAACAGGGTATATAACAGGGTGTATAACAGGGTGTATAACAGAGTATATAACAGGGTGTATAACAGGGTATATAACAGGGTGTATAACAGGGTGTATAACAGGGTATATAACAGGGTGTATAACAGGGTGTATAACAGGGTATATAACAGGGTATATAACAGGGTGTATAACAGGTCTATAACAGGGTGTATGACAGGGTGTATAACAGGGTATATAACAGGGTATATAACAGGGTATATAACAGGGTATATAACATAGTGTATGACAGGGTGTATAACAGGGTGTATAACAAGTATATAACAGGGTATATAACAGGGTGTATAACAGGTATATAACAGGTTGTATAACAGGGTGTATAACAGGGTGTATAACATGGTGTATAACAGGGTGTATAACAGGTATATAACAGGGTATATAACAGGGTGTATAACAGGGTATATAACAGGGTATATAACAGGGTGTATAACAGGGTATATAACAGGGTGTATAACAGGTATATAACAGGGTATATAACAGGGTGTATAACAGGGTGTATAACAGGGTATATAACAGGGTATATAACAGGGTGTATAACAGGGTGTATAACAGGGTGTATAACAGGGTATATAACAGGGTATATAACAGGGTGTATAACAGGTCTATAACAGGGTGTATGACAGGGTGTATAACAGGGTGTATAACAGGGTGTATAACAGGGTGTATAACAGGGTATATAACAGGGTATATAACATGGTGTATGACAGGGTGTATAACAGGGTATATAACAGGTATATAACAGGGTGTATAACAGGGTATATAACAGGGTGTATAACAGGGTGTATAACAGGGTATATAACAGGGTGTATAACAGGTATATAACAGGGTGTATAACAGGGTGTATAACAGGGTGTATAACAGGTATATAACAGGGTGTATAACAGGGTGTATAACAGGTGTACAGCAGGGTGTATAACAGGGTGTATAACAGGTATATAACAGGGTGTATAACAGGGTGTATAACAGGGTGTATAACAGGTATATAACAGGGTGTATAACAGGGTATATAACAGGGTGTATAACAGGGTGTATAACAGGTATATAACAGGGTGTATAACAGGGTGTATAACAGGGTATATAACAGGGTGTATAACAGGTATATAACAGGGTGTATAACAGGGTGTATAACAGGGTGTATAACAGGTATATAACAGGGTGTATAACAGGGTGTATAACAGGTGTACAACAGGGTGTATAACAGGGTGTATAACAGGGTATATAACAGGGTATATAACAGGGTATATAACAGGGTGTGTAACAGGTATATAACAGGGTATATAACAGGGTATATAACAGGGTGTATAACAGGTATATAACAGGGTATATAACAGGGTATATAACAGGGTGTATAACAGGTATATAACAGGGTATATAACAGGGTATATAACAGGGTATATAACAGGGTGTATAACAGGTATATAACAGGGTATTCTACCTGAGCGCTTTAGTGTCACCACTGTGACATGTGGTGCTGATAATAAGTTGTGGATGTTTACAGCGAATGGCCATTTGTGTTATGGCACCACTCTGTTGTTTGTGGTCGATTGGTTTTTAACCCTGGGGTTTAGGCTGGTCTGCCAAGCCTTCGTTGTTGGAGGTGGCTGATTTTTAACACTGGGGTTTAGGCTGGTCTGCCAAGTCTTCACTGTTGGAGGTCGCTTGAAATGATGGCTGGCTGTCTCTGGTATTAGTTTGTGTCCCAAATGGCACCCTAATCCCTACATATTGCACTACTTTTGATCGGAGCCCTATGTGAATATGGCGCCATTTGGGACATCTGTCACGTCAAAGACACATATTTAAATGAAAGCACAAAGTCATTACCTGTGGTTGTATTGTGTTTGGCGGTCGTGAGGAGGGGGGACACCAGGACAATTAAAATAAGAAATGACAGCATCATCCCTCCACCTACGGAAAGAAGAGGGGAGGGGGAGAGACATTCAGAACGGGGGGAGGAAAGAGAGAGTTACATGGCGGATGGTTAATACAAAGAGACAGAGAGACATAAAGGAGGGTAAGAGAAAGGAAGGGAGGGAGGATGGAGGAGAGATAGTAAGACCCCCTTCACACTTACTACACGTTTCATCAAAATACCGTCTGCTAGACGTTTCATCAAAATACCGTCTGCTACACGTTTCATCAAAATACCGTCTGCTAGACGTTTCATCAAAATACCGTCTGCTAGACGTTTCATCAAAATACCGTCTGCTAGACGTTTCATCAAAATACCGTCTGCTAGACGTTTCATCAAAATACCGTCTGCTAGACGTTTCATCAAAATACCGTCTGCTAGACGTTTCATCAAAATACCGTCTGCTAGACGTTTCATCAAAATACCGTCTGCTAGACGTTTCATCAAAATACCGTCTGCTACACGTTTCATCAAAATACCGTCTGCTACACATTTTATCAAAATACCGTCTGCTACACGTTTCATCAAAATACCGTCTGCTACATGTTTCATCAAAATACCGTCTGCTACACGTTACTCAGGCAGCTCCAGACTGTTGCCCCCCTTGAAGCAGGGCAGTGTGAACAGAATTGTCTCGTTGAGCCCAACACTCCTACAGTATAAATGGTAATAGCAGAGCAATGTTTTTGAAACAGCTGAAATGTATAGACATTTTCCTAATATTTTAGTTTTTACCTGAAATTGCAGTAACAGCCTGTTACATTCTGAAATTGTCTCAGTAGCTGCTGGCTGCTCTGATCCACTTACAACTATGGAAGGCCATCCATGCCACCACAAACATGTCAAAACTATGGAAGGCCATCTATGCAACCACAAACATGTCAAAACTATGGAAGGCCATCCATGCTACCACAAACATGTCCAAACTATGGAAGCCCATCCATGCTACCACAAACATGTCCAAACTATGGAAGCCCATCCCTGCCACCACAAACATGTCAAAACTATGGAAGGCCATCCATGCCACCACAAACATGTCAAAACTATGGAAGGCCATCCCTGCCACCACAAACATGTCAAAACTATGGAAGGCCATCCCTGCCACCACAAACATGTCAAAACTATGGAAGGCCATCCCTGCCACCACAAACATGTCAGGTGTAGATCATACCAATAGGATGTGTTTTTTTTTATTTGTAACATTGTGGTGATTTCAGAGGTGGCACCACAGGTCCCAGAGTGGGGGGAGTGAATGGTATTCCTGATCTGGTGGTAGACTAACCTAACCAACTCCAGACCCTGGCTGTGTAGCGTATGACATAGTAATTAAAACTGTTTTATATGGGCTGTGATGGGGTCGGGCCCAGATGTGTTCAGAGCTCATAGGTTTCTCCAGGCTACCTGCAGCTGTGTTTGTTATCAGCAGGCTACAGCTGATCAGACTGAAGCACAGACTGATTGTGCCTGTTGACAATCATGAGGCATTTTATTTAATTTTTTTGGATGGCGGGTCTGAGCTGCCATATAAAACAGCTTATTGCTATGAATTCACTTATACCCAATTTTTCAGTTGCAATTTACTTGTACATTTTAGTCATTTAGCAGACGCTCTTATCCAGAGCGACTTACAGTTAGTGAGTGCATAGATTTTCATACTGGCCCCCCGTGGGAAACGAACCCACAACCCTGGCATTGCAAGCGCCATGCTCTACCAACTGAGCTACAGGGGACTACTTTCACCATCAGCCCAGTGAGACACCATCAGCCCAGTGATTCACCATCAGCCCAGTGAGACACCATCAGCCCAGTGATTCACCATCAGCCCAGTGATTCATCATCAGCCCAGTGATGCACCATCAGCCCAGTGATACACCATCAGCCCAGTGATACACCATCAGCCCAATGATACACCATCAGCCCAGTATATATGACACTAGTCTGAAATAGGGCTAAATTAGCAATACACTGCTACCCCGCTTGCTTTGCCTTGCATGGTGCCAGCCAGCCAAAGAGTGTGCAAAGTGCTTTTGAGGGGGAGGTAATTGCAGTATAATTGAATGGATTGATTATTTATTTTGAACCAAATTAATGGCCCTCCTGCAGTGATTCGATGGCCT
Organism: Coregonus lavaretus; assembly: GCF_964263955.1. Lineage (NCBI taxonomy): Eukaryota > Metazoa > Chordata > Actinopteri > Salmoniformes > Salmonidae > Coregonus > Coregonus lavaretus. Next base: position 16,848 of record NW_028163128.1, on the reverse strand, counting down.
GCGTACCAAATTACACCCTATTCCCTATTTAGTGCACTACTTATGACCAGGGCCCAGGGTGTTATTTGGGACACAGCTTCTATGAAATCAGCAGAAAAGTGGATGATAAGAGAATGGGTGCTGAAGCCTTTCATTAAAGGCCCAGTGAAGTCAAAATTCTGTTTTTCCTGTGTTTTGTATCATATTGTAGAAAAGATGATGAAATAAACATTGTAAAAGTGTGAGAAAAAAATATTATTCCCTGATAATTGCTAGTTGAAAAATACAATCTCCTAATCAGCAGGTTTGCATGGGAGAGAGTTTCAGCTTGCCTGGTGACATCACCAGGCAGTAAATTGGGTAATAGACCACTAACAAAGAGAGTTCCAACCCTCTCTGCCAATAACAGCTAGTTTTCCTGGTTTTTTTCTCCTCCCATTCTTCAAGGCAAAACTGCTCCAGCTCCTTCAAATTGGATGGGTTCCGCTGGTGTACAGCAATCTTTAAGTCATACCACAGGTTCTCAATTGGATTGCGGTCTGGGCTTTGACTAGGCCATTCCAAGACATTTAAATGTTTCCCCTTAAATCACTTGAGCGTTGCTTTAGCAGTATGCTTAGGGTCATTGTCCTGCTAGAAGGTGAACCTCCGTCCCAGTCTCAAATCTCTGGAAGACTGAAACAGGTTTCCCTCAAGAATTTCCCTGTATTTAGCGCCATCCATCATTCCTTCAATTCTGACCAGTTTCCCAGTCCCTGCCGATGAAAAACATCCCCACAGCATGATGCTGCCACCACCATGCTTCACTGTGGGGATGGTGTTCTCAGGGTGATGAGAGGTGCTGGGTTTGCGCCAGACATAGCATTATCCTTGATGGCCAAAAAGCTCAATTTTAGTCTCATCTGACCAGAGTTCCTTCTCTCATATGTTTGGGGAGTCTCCCACATGCCTTTTGGCGAACCCCAAACATGTTTGCTTATTTTTTTCTTCAAGCAATGGCTTTTTTCTGGCCACTCTTCCGTAAAGCCCAGCTCTGTGGAGTGTGCGGCTTAAAGTGGTCCTATGGACAGATACTCCAATCTCCGCTGTGGAGCTTTGCAGCTCCTTCAGGGTTATCTTTGGTCTCTTTGTTGCCTCTCTGATTAATGCCCTCCTTGCCTGGTCCGTGAGTTTTTGGTGGGCGGCCCTCTCTTGGCAGGTTTGTTGTCGTGCCATATTCTTTCCATTTTTTAATAATGGATTTAATGGTGCTCCGTGGGATGTTAAAAGTTTCAGATATTTTTTTATAACCCAACCCTGATCTATGTGACTTCTGAAGGTGATTGGTTGCACCAGATTTAGGGGCTTAATAGCAAAGGGGATGAATACAAATGCACGCACCACTTTTTCATTATATATTTATTTGAATATTTTTGAAAGTTTTTAATTTTTTTCACTTCACCAATTTGGACTATTTTGTGTATGTCCATTACATGAAATCCAAATAAAAATCCATTTAAATTACAGATTGTAATGCAACAAAATAGGAAAAATGCCAAGGGGGATGAATACTTTTGCAAGGCACTGTATGTGCTGTTTGAAGAGAAGTTTCTGCCTGTTTTGGTGGGATGGAGTTTTAGCCTTCCATGGTGACATCACCATGCAGTAAATTAGTTAATAGTCCAATAAGAAAGAGAGTTCCAAACCTCTCTGCCAATAACAGCTAGTTTTCTGTTTTCCCCTCCCTACTCAGACCACTCCCAGACAGTCCTAGCTAAATTCTTGCTTGAGAAATTGCCCTTTGCTAAGAAGCTATTTTTGTTTCTTTTTGACCATTTTCATTTTTAAAAATCACAGTAAGGTACTTAATTGCTGCGCAGAAATGATTTGATATTGAGATAAAAACGGCTGCATTAGAGCTTTAATGGAAAAATCATAGATTGGATTTTTGATTAAATGTTTTTTTTTATTGACTTTTCGATTAGCCCATCAATGAGCCGTGAAATGACAATGAATGGATCTGGACACATTCTCATCTTAAACTATACAGGTGGGAGTCGCTCTTCGTCCTCGTCACGCCTCAGATGTAGGATCTTAATTTTAGCCAGTTTGCTACAGCAGGAAAATAATCCTGCAGCAACAGGAAATGTGAATTATTATGTGGATTATAATTAATGGACATTTTTGTAGGGGTTGATACATTTTTCGTAAGGGAAAATCAAGTCTGAAATTTCTAAGTGGAAATTACACACTTCCGATGCATGAAATACACTACAAGTTTTACATTTCCTGCATTATAGGAAAGTTCTCCTGCAACAGAGTGATCAAATTAAAGATCCTACATCTGTGCATGTGTGAAGGAGCCTTTGGAACAGAGCTGTGAAAGTTAAGAGCCCATGGCTGAGTCCTCAAATGGCACCCTATTCCCTATATAGTGCACTACCGTTGATCAGAGCCCTATGGGTTTCCCTAGGGGCCCTGGTGAAAATCAGTGCGCTGTATAGAGAACAGGGTGCAATTTGGGACTCAGCCTAGAACTGTATAACCATGACAGAGCGTGCCAACATCTTTACAGATTCCTGCTGCATCGAGGGGAATTTCAAATGGCTGTCAGAGGGTGAGGTGGCCTTGTGTGGAGAAGTAACTGTGCGTCCCAAATGGCCACCGTATTCCCTATATAGCGCAGTACTTTTGATCAGAGCCCCTATGTTCCCTGGTAAAAAAAGTAGTGCACTGTATAGGGAATAGGGTGCCATTTGGGACGCACACTAAGTATGAAGGTAGGTTAGGCTAGCGTAGTGTTAGAGGGCTGCTCTGCTGCAGTGCAGGGTTAACAGTAACACTCCTTCAGACAAACACTACTGTTATAGAGGAATACGAGTTGGGCATAGATGCATGAAGACAGCTAGGAGTCCACCTGCAGCGGCAGACCAGGCAGGATCTCTCTCTCTCTCTCTCGCTCTCTCTCTCTCTCTCTCTCTCTCTCTCTCTCTCTCTCTCTCTCTCTCTCTCTCTCTCTCTCTCTCTCTCTCTCTCTCTCTCTCTCTCTCTCTCTCTCGCTCTCTCTCTCTCACTATTCCACAACTCTCTCTTTCTCTCTCTCTCTCACAAACACACATACACTTTCTCTCTCACCACCCCTCTCTCGACATTCCATTTCTTTACACTGACAGTCCAGCCCATGAGGATGTTACCTACAGACTCCCTGATATTACTGTCAGTAATACAGATACAATCTATATTATTTGTAACTCTATCCACAAGGCCATGGTGCTGAGATTTGCACAGACAAGAAATATGCAGACATAGGCACTATACTGTTCATCCACATTTCACACACACACACACACACACACACACACACACACACACACACACACACACACACACACACACACACACACACACACACACACACACACATCACACACACACACAAACACACACACACAGACACACACACACACACACACACACACACACACACTCGTCACACCACACACACACATCACACACAACACACACACACACACACACACACACACACTCGTCACACCACACACACACATCACACACACACACACACACACACACACACACACACACACATCACACACAACACACACACACACACACACACACACACACACACACACACTCGTCACACCACACACACACATCACACACAACACACACACACACACACACACACACACACACACACACACACTCGTCACACCACACACACACATCACACACAACACACACACACACACACACACACACACACACACTCGTCACACCACACACACACATCACACACAACACACACACACACACACACACACACACACACTCATCACACCACACACACACATCACACACACACACACACACACACACACACACACACACACACACACACTCGTCACACCACACACACACAACACACACACACACACACACACACACACACACACTTACCACACCACACACACACACACACACACTCGTCACACCACACACACACACAGACACACACACACACACACACACACTCGTCACACCACACACACACAACACACACACACACACACACACACACACACACACACCCTTACCACACCACACACAGTAGCGATGGGCGGAAAAAATCGATACAGTTGCATTGTAATCATTTAGCAGACACTCTTATCCAGAGCGTCGTACAGGAGCAATTAAGTGCCTTGCTCAAGGGTACATCGAAATATTTTTCACGTAATCGGCTCAAGGATTCGCACCATCAACCTTACAGTTCCTGTCCCAACGCTCTTAACCGCTACATATCGTGATATTATCTTGGACGGTATATATTGTATCGTTTTGACAATATCGCAATATTATTTTTGCGCTAGTTGGCTGTAGCTGCACCAAAAAGCCAGTGTTTTTCCTTCATAGCTTGTTCTCCATTTTCTTTTTAAACAGGGAGCCAATTTGTTTTCAGCACATTTATTTCCATGACTGATCAAAACTCGTTCTCATGTCTCTGTCTTGTTCCTTTGCAGCAGACATATGGTGAGAAATACACAATATATACAATATTCAAAAGTATGTGGACACCCCTTCAAATGAGTGGATTCAGCTATTTCAGCCACACCCGTTGCTGACAGGTGTTTTAAATCGTGCACACAGCCATGCAATCTCCATAGACAAACATTGCCAGTAGAATAAAGGGAAACATATTTTTTTAAAGGATATGTATATATATGTGTGTATATGTACAGTCGTGGTCAAAAGTTTTGAGAATGACACAAGTATTGGTCTTCACAAAGTTTGCTGCTTCAGTGTTTTGAGATATTTTTGTCAGATGTTACTATGGTATACTGAAGTATAATTACAAGCATTCCATAAGTGTCAAAGGCTTTTATTGACAATTACATTAAGTTTATGCAAAGAGTCAATATTTGCAGTGTTGACCCTTCTTTTTCAAGACCTCTGCAATCCGCCCTAGCATGCTGTCAATTAACTTCTGGGCCACATCCTGACTGATGGCAGCCCATTCTTGCATAATCAATGCTTGGAGTTTGTCAGAATTTGTGGGGTTTTGTTTGTCTACCCGCCTCTTGAGGATCGACCACAAGTTCTCAATGGGATTAAGGTCTGGGGAGTTTCTTGGCCATGGACCAAACATTTTGATGTTTTGTTCCCCGAGCCACTTAGTTATCACTTTTGCCTTATGGCAAGGTGCTCCATCATGCTGGAAAAGGCATTGGTCGTCACCAAACTGTTCTTGGATGGTTGGGAGAAGTTGCTCTCTGAGGATGTGTTGGTACCATTCTTTATTCATGGCTGTGTTCTTAGGCAAAATTGTGAGTGAGCCCACTTCCTTGGCTGAGAAGCAACCCCACACATGAATGGTCTCAGAATGCTTAACTGTTGGCATGACACAGGACTGATGGTAGCGCTCACCTTGTCTTCTCCGGACAAGGTGTTTTCCGGATGCCCCAAACAATCGGAAAGGGGATTCATCAGAGAAAATGACTTTACCCCAGTCCTCAGCAGTCCAATCCCTGTACCTTTTGCAGAATATCAGTCTGTCCCTGATATTTTTCCTGGAGAGAAGTGGATTCTTTTCTGCCCTTCTTGACACCAGGCCATCCTCCAAAAGTCTTTGCCTCACTGTGCGTGCAAATGCACTTAGACCTGCCTGCTGCCATTCCTGAGCAAGTTCTGCACTGGTGGTGCCCCGATCCCGCAGCTGAATCAACTTTAGGATACGGTCCTGGCGCTTGCTGGACTTTCTTGGGCGCCCTGATGCCTTCTTCACAACAATTGAACCTCTCTCTCCTTGAAGTTCTTGATGATCCGATAAATGGTTGATTTAGGTGCAATCTTACTAGCAGCAATATCCTTGCCTGTGAAGCCCTTTTTGTGCAAAGCAATTATGACGGCACATGTTTCCTTGCAGGTAACCATGGTTAACAGAGGAAGAACAATGATTTCAAGCACCACCCTCCTTTTAAAGCTTCCAGTCTGTTATTCTAACTCAATCAGCATGACAGAGAAATCTCCAGCCTTGTCCTCGTCAACACTCTCACCTGTGTTAACGAGAGATTCACTGACATGATGGCAGCTGGTCCTTTTGTGGCAGGGCTGAAATGCAGTGGAAATGTTTTTTGGGGATTAAGTTCATTTTCATGGCAAAGGGGGACTTTGCAATCAATTGCAATTCATCTGATCAATCTTCATGACATTCTGGAGTATATGCAAATTGCCATCATCAAAACTGAGGCAGCAGACTTTGTGAAAATGAGTATTTGTGTAATTCTCAAAACTTTTGACCACGACTGTACTTTGGTGTGAAAAGTGCAAATCAATCCCAGAACAACAGCAAAGGACCTTCTGAAGATGCTGGAGGAAACAGGTACAAAAGTATCTATATCCACAGTAAAACGAGTCCTATATCGACATAACCTGAAAGGCTGCTCAGCAAGGAAGAAGCCACTGCTCCAGAACCACCATAAAAAAGCCAGACTACGGTTTGCAACTGCACATTGGGACAAAGATCGTACTTTTTGGAGAAATGTCCTCTGGTCTGATGAAACAAAAATAGAACTGTTTGGCCATAATGACCATCGTTATGTTTGGAGGAAAAAGGGGGTGGCTTGCAAGCCGAAGAACAGCATCCCAACCGTGAAGCCCGGGGTTGGCAGCATCATGCTGTGGGGGTGCTTTGCTGCAGGAGGGACTGGTGCACTTCACAAAATAGATGGCATCATGAGGAAGGAAAATTATGTGGATATATTGAAGTAACATCAGTCAGGAAGTTAAAGATTGGTCGCAAATGGCTCTTCCAAATGGACAATGACCCCAAGCATACTTCCAAAGTTGTGGCAAAATGGCTTAAGGACAACAAAGTCAAGGTATTGACCTCAATCCTATAGAACATTTGTAGGCAGAACTTAAAAAGTGTGTGCGAGCAAGGAGGCCTACAAACCTGACTCAGTTACACCAGCTCTGTCAGGAGCAATGGGCAAAAATTCACCCAACTTATTGTGGGAAGCTTGTGGAAGGCTACCCGAAACCTTTGACCCAAGTTAAACAATTTAAAGGCAACACTACCAAATACTAATTGAGTGTATGTAAACTTCTGACCCACTGGGAATGTGATGAAATAAATAAAAGCTGAAATAAATCATTCTCTCTACTATTATTTTGACATTTCACATTCTTAAAATAAAGTGGTGATCCTAACTGACCTAAGACAGGGAATTTTTACTAGGATTAAATGTCAGGAATTGTGAAAAACGTATTTTAAATGTATTTGGCTAAGGTGTATGTAAACTTCCGACTTCAACTGTATATATTTGCGAGAAAAAAATAATATGGGGGATTGGAAGTGATGCAGACAATTACATTGATGGTCCTCTGTAGCTCAGCTGGTAGAGCATGGCGCTTGTAACGCCAAGGTAGTGGGTTCGATCCCCGGGACCACCCATACACGAAAAAAATAAATAATGTATGCACGCATGACTGTAAGTCGCTTTGGATAAAAGCGTCTGCTAAATGGCATATTATTATTATAAGTTACAATCTATCTGCAATATTAAAGCTGATCTACCCCCTAAAAAAATTTTTAAAAAACAAAAAAACATTGGAAGTAGAATGGCCTTACTGAAGAGCTCAGTGACTTTCAACGTGGCACCGTCATAGGATGCCACCTTTCCAACAAGTCAGTTTGTCAAATTTCTGCCCTGCTAGAGCTGCCCCCGGTCAACTGTAAGTGCTGTTATTGTGAAGTGGAAACGTCTAGGAGCAACAACGGCTCAACCGTGAAGTGGTAGGCCACACAAGCTCACAGAACGGGACCGCCAAGTGCTGAAGCGCGTAAAAATCGTCTGTCCTCGGTTGCAACACTCACTACCGAGTTCTAAACTGCCTCTGGAAGCAACGTCGGCACAATAACTGTTCGTCGGGAGCTTCATGAAACTGGTTTCCATGGCCAAGCAGCCACACACAAGCCGAAGAGTTCTCTAGAGTGATTAATCATGCTTCACCATCTGGCAGTCCAACGGACAAATCTGGGTTTGGCGGATGCCGGGAGAACGCTACCTGCCCCAATGCAAAGTGGCAACTGTAAAGTTTGGTGGAGGAGGAATAATGGTCTGGGGCTGTTTTTCATGGTTTGGGCTAGGCCCCTTAGTTCCAGTGAAGGGAAATCTTAACACTACAGCATACAATGACATTCTAGACGATTCTGTGCTTCCCACTTTGTGGCAACAGTTTGGGGAGGGCCCTTTCCTGTTTCAACATGATAATGCCGTTGTGCACAAAGCAAGCTCCATACAGAAATGGTTTGCCAAGATCGGTGTGGAAGAACTTGACTGGCCTGCACAGAGCCCTGACCTCAACCCCATCGAACACCTTTGGGATTAATTGGAACGCCGACTGCGAGCCAGGCCTAATCGGCCAAAATCAGTGCCCGACCTCACTAATGCTCTTGTGGCTGAATGGAAGCAAGTCCCCGCAGCAATGTTCCAACATCTAGTGGAAAGCCTTCCCAGAAGAGTGGAGGCTGTTATAGCAGCAAAGGGGGGGGGGGACCAACTCCATATCAATGCCCATGATTATGGAATGAGATGTTCAACGAGCAGGTGCCCACATATTTTTGGTCATGTAGTGTATGTCCGGAACACCGAATCGCAATAAAATCGCAGTATCGAATCACAATACATATACAATTGTGAGAATCGCAATACGTATCGTATCGGCACCTCCGTGTCGTGATAAAATCATATTGTGAGGTCCCTGGCAATTCCCAGGTCTAACACACACACACTCAAACACCTTTCACCCCTACATACATTTTCAAGCTGACAGGTGACAGTCAGAACATGGACAACAGACAGAGGGCCATCTCTTCTGTTCATTGGAACCAAAGCTGAAAGCTGCCTAATTCAGTTGCTTGGCAACCATTCATGTCCACTCCTTTTCTCCCTGACAGGTTTCACATTTCTCATCATTTAACCCGTCATGACAATTTGTCTCATCCAGTTACTGTGAAAGTATTTTTTTCCTTTTACCGAGGGTAACAATTAGGAAAAAGGACCATTTATCAGACAATGGTTTTCTTTGCTCGAGTGTTGGTGTTTGATAAACAGAGCTTTCAGAAAGTCTTCACACCCCTTGACTTTTTCCACATTTTGTTGTGTTACAGCCTGAATTTAAAATGGATTAAGTTGAGATGTTGTGTTACTGGCCTACACACAATACCCAACAATGTTAAAGTGGAATTATGTTTTTAGAAATGTTTACAAATTAATAGAAAATGAAAAGCTGACATGTCTTGAGTCAATAAGTATTCAACCCCTTTGTTATGACAAGCCTAAATAAGTTCAGGAGTAAAAATTTCCTTAACAAGTCACATAATAAGTTACATGGACTCACTCTGTGTACAATAATAGTGTTTAACATGATTTTTGAATGACTAACTCATCTCTGTGCCCCACACATACCATTATCTGTAAGGTCCCTCAGTCGAGCAGTAAATTTCAAGCACAGATTCAACCACAAAGACCAGTGTGGTTTTCTAATGCCTTGTAAAGAAGGGCACCTATTGGTAGATGGGTAAAAAACAAACAGACATTGACTATCCCTTTGAGCATGGTGAAGTTATTAATTACACTTTGGATGGTGTATCAATACACCCAGTCACTACAAAGATACAGTTGTCCTTCCTAACTCAGTTGCTGGAGAGGAAGGAAACCGCTCAGGGATTTCACCATGAGGCCAATGGTGACTTTAAAACAGTTACAGAGTTTAATTATTGTGAAAGGTGAAAACTGAGGATGGATCAACAACATTGTAGTTACTTCACAATGCTAACCTAAATGACAGAGTGAAAAGAAGGAAGCTTGTACAGAATACAAATATTCCAAAATATGCATCCTGTTCGCAGTAAGGCACTAACGTAAAACTGCAAAAAATTTGGCAAGAAATTAACTTTATGTGCGGAATACAAAGCGTTATGTTTTGGGAAAATCCAACACAACACATCATTGAGTACCACTCTTCATATTTTCATCATGTTATGGGTATGCTTGTCATCGGCAAGGAGTTGCTTTTTTTTATAAGAAGAAACGGAATAGAGCTAAGCATAGGCAAAATCCTAGAGGAAAACCTGGTTCAGTCTGCTTTCCACCAGACACTGGGAGACGAATTCACCTTTCAGCAGGACAATAACCTAAAACACAAGGCCAAATATACACTGGAGTCGCTTACCAAGACGACACTGAATGTTCCTGAGTGGCCGAGTTACAGTTTTGACTTAAATCGGCTTGAAAATCTATGGCAAGACTTGAAAATTACTGTCTAGCAATGATCAACAACCAGCTTGACAGAGCTTGAAGAATTAAAAAAAATTATAATATGCAAATATTGTACAATCCAGCTGTGCAAAGCTCATAGAGATTTACCCAGAAAGACTCAAAGCTGTGATCGCTGCCAAAGGTGATTCTAACATGTATTGACTCAGTTGTGTGAATACTTATGTAAATGAGATATTTCTGTGTTTAATTTTCAATACATTTGCAAAAATGTCTAAAAACATGTTTTCACTTTGTCATTATGGGGTATTATGTGTATATGGGTGAAGATGATATATATTTTTAATCCATTTTCAATTCAGGCTGTAACACACAACAAAATGTGGAGTAAGTCAAGGGGTGTGAATACTTTCTGAAGGCACTCACTGTACAGAACACATGCACAATTGCATACACACACGGCGTGCACACACACACACATCACATACAGTCACACTGATGTATGAAGGCATAAATACATGTACACACACACACACACACACACACACACACACACACACACACACACACACACACACAGATAATAACAGTCCATTTACTGACACACCAGTCTTTGTGGCATGTGTCTGAACACTTCTGTTGTCAAAGGAGAAATAGTGAGATTGCTTCATTGAATAAATCAAACCAATGCATGAAAACGGCTCCAAGAACGAGTTCGCATATAAAAAGAATAATGTTACTGCGTATAACAAAGACATATAACTTTCAAAACATCAAACTTCAAAAGAGGCTTCGAACAAAGACAGAGACAAGGTCTGCTAGAAGCCGAAAGCCATGTAACCCTTTGAGCAGGATATTATCTCTCGACCCTGGCTTCTTACTGAAACGTCTTCCTTCCTTCTCACTGCGGATCATTCTCAGACATTCTGAGAAAAATCTGAGATGTCAGTTCTAATTCGACCAACTCACAGGGGAGGTCTGAGCTGGGGGAAGAAGAAGAGGGCGTTTAGAACGTGACTAGACGTCAAAGGAAGGAAGGGGAACGGGCAGAACGTGGATCCAATAGGACCTAACACATTACCCAGTCAATAATCATTTTAGATTTGACTCATGTCCGCCCACAGTGCCTTGACAGACAGACAGACAGACAGACAGACAGACAGACAGACAGACAGACAGACAGACAGACAGACAGACAGACAGAGGGAGAGACACACACAATTGCGGACACATGCGGGCACACAAACACAGACACAGACACACACACACACACACAGATGAAGGCACACTACCACAGTACTACCACACTACTACCACAATACAGTTGAACTGTGGTAGTGTAGTAGTATAGTAGTGTAGTGTAGAACTGTGGTGTGGTAGTGTAGTAGTGTAGTAGTGTAGTAGTGTAGTAGTGTGGTAGTGTAGTAGTGTGGTAGTGTAGTAGTGTGGTAGTGTAGTAGTGTGGTAGTGTAGTAGTGTGGTAGTGTAGTAGTGTGGTAGTGTGGTAGTGTGGTAGTGTAGTAGTGTAGTAGTGTAGTAGTGTAGTAGTGTAGTAGTGTGGTAGTGTAGTAGTGTGGTAGTGTAGTAGTGTGGTAGTGTAGTAGTGTGGTAGTGTAGTAGTGTAGTAGTGTAGTAGTGTAGTAGTGTGGTAGTGTAGTAGTGTGGTAGTGTAGTAGTGTAGTAGTGTGATAGTGTAGTAGTGTGGTAGTGTAGTAGTGTAGTAGTGTGATAGTGTAGTAGTGTAGTAGTGTGGTAGTGTAGTAGTGTAGTAGTGTGATAGTGTAGTAGTGTGGTAGTGTAGTAGTGTGGTAGTGTGGTAGTGTGGTAGTGTAGTAGTGTAGTAGTGTGGTAGTGTGGTAGTGTGGTAGTGTGGTAGTGTGGTAGTGTAGTAGTGTAGTAGTGTGGTAGTGTAGTAGTGTAGTAGTGTGGTAGTGTGGTAGTATGGTAGTGTAGTGTGGTAGTGTGGTAGTGTGGTAGTGTAGTGTGGTAGTGTGGTAGTGTAGTAGTGTAGTAGTGTGGTAGTGTGGTAGTGTGGTAGTGTGGTAGTGTGGTAGTGTAGTAGTGTGGTAGTGTAGTGTGGTAGTGTGGTAGTGTGGTAGTGTGGTAGTGTGGTAGTGTAGTAGTGTGGTAGTGTAGTAGTGTAGTAGTGTGGTAGTGTGGTAGTGTAGTAGTGTAGTAGTGTAGTAGTATGGTAGTGTAGTGTGGTAGTGTGGTAGTGTGGTAGTGTAGTAGTGTGGTAGTGTAATGTGGTAGTGTGGTAGTGTAGTGTGGTAGTGTGGTAGTGTGGTAGTGTAGTAGTGTGGTAGTGTAATGTGGTAGTGTGGTAGTGTAGTGTGGTAGTGTAGTAGTGTAGTAGTATGGTAGTGTAGTGTGGTAGTGTGGTGTGGTAGTGTAGTGTAGAACTGTGGTGTGGTAGTGTGGTAGTGTAGTAGTGTGGTAGTGTGGTAGTGTGGTAGTGTGGTAGTGTAGTAGTGTAGTAGTGTAGTAGTGTGGTAGTGTGGTAGTGTAGTAGTGTGGTAGTGTGGTAGTGTAGTAGTGTAGTAGTGTGGTAGTGTAGTAGTGTGGTAGTGTAGTAGTGTGGTAGTGTGGTAGTGTGGTAGTGTGGTAGTGTAGTGTAGTAGTGTAGTAGTGTGGTAGTGTGGTAGTGTAGTAGTGTGGTAGTGTGGTAGTGTAGTAGTGTAGTAGTGTGGTAGTGTGATAGTGTAGTAGTGTAGTAGTGTGGTAGTGTAGTAGTGTAGTAGTATGGTAGTGTAGTGTGGTAGTGTGGTGTGGTAGTGTAGTGTAGAACTGTGGTGTGGTAGTGTAGTGTAGAACTGTGGTGTGGTAGTGTGGTAGTGTAGTAGTGTGGTAGTGTGGTAGTGTGGTAGTGTGGTAGTGTAGTAGTGTAGTAGTGTGGTAGTGTGGTAGTGTAGTAGTGTGGTAGTGTGGTAGTGTAGTAGTGTAGTAGTGTGGTAGTGTAGTAGTGTGGTAGTGTAGTAGTGTGGTAGTGTGGTAGTGTGGTAGTGTGGTAGTGTAGTGTAGTAGTGTAGTAGTGTGGTAGTGTAGTAGTGTGGTAGTGTGGTAGTGTAGTAGTGTAGTAGTGTGGTAGTGTAGTAGTGTGGTAGTGTAGTAGTGTGGTAGTGTGGTAGTGTAGTAGTGTAGTAGTGTGGTAGTGTGGTAGTGTGGTAGTGTGGTAGTGTAGTAGTGTGGTAGTGTAGTAGTGTGGTAGTGTGGTAGTGTGGTAGTGTAGTAGTGTGGTAGTGTAGTAGTGTGGTAGTGTGGTAGTGTGGTAGTGTAGTAGTGTAGTAGTGTGGTAGTGTGGTAGTGTGGTAGTGTAGTAGTGTGGTAGTGTGGTAGTGTGGTAGTGTGGTAGTGTGGTAGTGTAGTAGTGTAGTAGTGTGGTAGTGTGATAGTGTAGTAGTGTGATAGTGTGGTAGTGTGGTAGTGTAGTAGTGTAGTAGTGTGGTAGTGTAGTAGTGTAGTAGTGTGGTAGTGTGGTAGTGTGGTAGTGTAGTAGTGTGGTAGTGTGGTAGTGTGGTAGTGTGGTAGTGTAGTAGTGTGGTAGTGTAGTAGTGTGGTAGTGTGGTAGTGTGGTAGTGTGGTAGTGTAGTAGTGTGGTAGTGTAGTAGTGTGGTAGTGTGGTAGTGTGGTAGTGTAATAGTGTGGTAGTGTAGTAGTGTGGTAGTGTGGTAGTGTGGTAGTGTAGTAGTGTAGTAGTGTGGTAGTGTGATAGTGTGGAAGTGTGGTAGTGTGATAGTGTGGTAGTGTAGTAGTGTAGTAGTGTGGTAGTGTGGTAGTGTGATAGTGTAGTAGTGTGATAGTGTAGTAGTGTGGTAGTGTAGTAGTGTAGTAGTGTGGTAGTGTAGTAGTGTAGTAGTGTGGTAGTGTGGTAGTGTGGTAGTGTAGTAGTGTAGTAGTGTGGTAGTGTAGTGTGGTAGTGTGGTAGTGTGGTAGTGTGGTAGTGTGGTAGTGTAGTAGTGTGGTAGTGTAGTAGTGTAGTAGTGTGGTAGTGTGGTAGTGTGGTAGTGTAGTAGTGTGGTAGTGTGGTAGTGTGGTAGTGTAGTAGTGTGGTAGTGTGGTAGTGTGATAGTGTAGTAGTGTGGTAGTGTGGTAGTGTGGTAGTGTAGTAGTGTGGTAGTGTGGTAGTGTAGTAGTGTGGTAGTGTGGTAGTGTGGTAGTGTGGTAGTGTAGTAGTGTAGTAGTGTGGTAGTGTAGTAGTGTGGTAGTGTGGTAGTGTGGTAGAGTAGTAGTGTAGTAGTGTAGTGTAGTAGTGTGGTAGTGTAGTAGTGTGGTAGTGTAGTAGTGTAGTAGTTTAGTGTAGTAGTGTGGTAGTGTAGTAGTGTGGTAGTGTGGTAGTGTGGTAGTGTGATAGTGTGGTAGTGTGGTAGTGTGGTAGTGTAGTAGTGTGGTAGTGTGGTAGTGTGGTAGTGTGATAGTGTAGTAGTGTGGTAGTGTGGTAGTGTGGTAGTGTAGTAGTGTGGTAGTGTGGTAGTGTAGTGTAGTAGTGTGGTAGTGTGGTAGTGTGGTAGTGTGATAGTGTAGTAGTGTGGTAGTGTGGTAGTGTGGTAGTGTAGTAGTGTGGTAGTGTGGTAGTGTAGTAGTGTGGTAGTGTGGTAGTGTGGTAGTGTGGTAGTGTGGTAGTGTGGTAGTGTAGTAGTGTAGTAGTGTGGTAGTGTAGTAGTGTGGTAGTGTGGTAGTGTGGTAGTGTAGTAGTGTGGTAGTGTGGTAGTGTGGTAGTGTGATAGTGTAGTAGTGTGGTAGTGTGGTAGTGTGGTAGTGTAGTAGTGTGGTAGTGTGGTAGTAGTGTAGTGTGGTAGTGTAGTAGTGTAGTGTAGTAGTGTGGTAGTGTGGTAGTGTAGTGTAGAACTGTGGTGTGGTAGTGTAGTAGTGTGGTAGTGTGGTAGTGTAGTAGTGTAGTGTAGTAGTGTGGTAGTGTGGTAGTGTGGTAGTGTAGTAGTGTGGTAGTGTAGTAGTGTGGTAGTGTGGTAGTGTGGTAGTGTGATAGTGTAGTAGTGTGGTAGTGTGGTAGTGTGGTAGTGTAGTAGTGTGGTAGTGTGGTAGTGTAGTAGTGTGGTAGTGTGGTAGTGTGGTAGTGTGGTAGTGTAGTAGTGTAGTAGTGTGGTAGTGTAGTAGTGTAGTAGTGTAGTAGTGTAGTGTAGTAGTGTGGTAGTGTAGTAGTGTGGTAGTGTAGTAGTGTAGTAGTGTAGTGTAGTAGTGTGGTAGTGTAGTAGTGTGGTAGTGTGGTAGTGTGGTAGTGTGGTAGTGTAGTAGTGTAGTAGTGTGGTAGTGTGATAGTGTGGTAGTGTGGTAGTGTAGTAGTGTGGTAGTGTGGTAGTGTAGTAGTGTAGTAGTGTGGTAGTGTGATAGTGTAGTAGTGTAGTAGTGTGGTAGTGTAGTAGTGTAGTAGATGGTAGTGTAGTGTGAGTTGTGTGGTAGTGGTGTGTAGGTTGTGTTGTGGTAGTGTAGTGTAGAACTGTGGTGTGGTAGTGTGGTAGTGTAGTAGTGTGGTAGTGTGGTAGTGTGGTAGTGTGGTAGTGTAGTAGTGTAGTAGTGTGGTAGTGTGGTAGTGTAGTAGTGTGGTAGTGTGGTAGTGTAGTAGTTTAGTAGTGTGGTAGTGTAGTAGTGTGGTAGTGTAGTAGTGTGGTAGTGTGTAGTGTGGTAGTGTGGTAGTGTAGTGTAGTATGTGTAGTGTGGTAGTGTAGTTTGTAGTAGTGTGGTAGTGTAGTAGTGTGGTAGTGTGGTAGTGTGGTAGTGTGGTAGTGTAGTAGTGTAGTAGTGTGGTAGGGTGTAGTGTGGTAGTGTGGTAGTGTAGTAGTGTGGTAGTGTAGTAGTGTGGTAGTGTGGTAGTGTGGTAGTGTAGTAGTGTGGTAGTGTAGTAGTGTGTAGTGTGGTAGTGTGAGTGTGTAGTGTAGTAGTGTGGTAGTGTGTAGTGTGTTGTGTGGGTAGTGTGAGTAGTGTGGTAGTGTGTAGTGTGTAGTGTGGTAGTGTGGTAGTGTGGTAGTGTAGTAGTGTGGTAGTGTAGGTAGTGTGGTAGTGTAGTAGTGTAGTAGTGTGGTAGTGTAGTAGTGTAGGTAGTGTGGTTGTGTGTTGTGTAGTAGTGTAGTAGTGTGGTAGTGGTGTAGTGTAGGTGTGTGGTAGTGTTGTAGTGTGGTTGTGGTAGTGTAGTAGTGTGTAGTGTGATAGTGTGGTGTGTAGTAGTGTAGTAGTGTGTAGTGTAGTTAGTGTGGTAGTGTAGTAGTGTAGGTTGGGTGTGTGATAGTGGTAGTTAGTTGTAGTGTGTTGTGTAGTTAGTGTGTTGTGTAGTGTGTAGTGTGTTTGGTATAGTGTTAGTGGGTAGTGTGGTAGTGTGTAGTTGAGTGTGTGTAAGTGTAGGTAGTGTGTAGTGTAGTTGTGTGTTGTGTGGTAGTGTGGTAGTGTAGTAGTGTGGTAGTGTAGGTAGTGTGGTAGTGTGGTAGGTGGAGTGTGGTAGTGTGGTAGTGTGGTAGTGTGGTAGTGTAGGTAGTGTGGTTGTGTGGTGAGTTGGTTGTAGTGTGGTAGTGTGGTAGTGGTTAGTGGTGTAGTGGGGTAGGTGGTTGGTGGTTGTAGTAGTGGTATGTCGACTGTGTAG
>NW_028163129.1:0-34424 GCF_964263955.1 Coregonus lavaretus | reverse complement strand
AATCAACACATATTTAAATAAATGAACCTTAGCGACTGTGAATTGTTCCTCTCCATCTGCAGCATGTAGCCCCCTGTTCAAAATGCAAAGAGCTCTCAACAGTTGACTCAAAACCTGTCATTTGGTGGAGTAAGAAAAACATATATATTTCTTAAAATTTTCCTCACAAAAATCTATTTTGCTTTTTCTGATTCATTTCTGAAACGTTGTTACCCACAAATAAAAAACATACTGTTCATCTTCTATAACTGTCTCCAAATGGCACATATCTCATGCGCTATTGGGCCCTGGTCAAAAGTAGTGCACTATGTAGGGGGCTATCTGTAGGGGGAAAAGGTTGGCATTGGTACGCATCCTCTATCATCCTCCTAGCTGGCAGACTGGAAGCCAGAGACCAGGTTACTCTAAGTAGCAGTTGTAGTAGGACGATGCCACTCGTGCCAAAGGGTCCTGCTTTATTTTGGAGCATAGGGGTGTTATTGTGTCAGATGATGGTATGCTGAAATCAAAGCTATCCACCATGCGTGTTCAAAAGGACAGCACTACTACGCCTGTGGTAATATGACGACACTGTCAATCTGAATATGTTTACTGGCATATATCACCGGAAAAATTCTGGTTGAGTCATTTTGTGATCTTTTCTGACGTCAAAGAGTAACTGTGAGTGGTTCGAGAAGGTCTGAACTCCAAGTGACCTGAAATAGTAAAAAGAATGCATCAACAGCTTATAGATGGAGATGGTGTTAACATACAGAGAACTCTACTATAACCTATATATACAGCTATAGATGGAGGATGGTGTTAACATACAGAGAACTCCTACTATAACCTATATATACAGCTATAGATGGAGGATGTGTTAACATACAGAGAACTCTACTATAACCTATATATATATATATACAGCTATAGATGGAGGATGGTGTTAACATACAGAGAACTCTACTATAACCTATATATACTGCTATAGATGGAGGATGGTGTTAACATACAGAGAACTCTACTATAACCTATATATATATACAGCTATCGATGGAGGATGGTGTTAACATACAGCGAACTCTACTTTTCGACAGTAAATCCTGTTATTTGGTTTCTCCCAAACCTATGAAGACACCATTACCTGTCCTAGCCACTCCACAGCATGTTAGAGGGAGTGTGTGTGTGTGTGTGTGTAGTGTGTGTGTGTGTGTGTGTGTTGTCGTGAGAGTTGTGTGTGGTGTGCGTATCTCATTCTGCTGCATGTGTAGGTGTGCTGGTGTGGTGTCAATCCGTGAGACTTCAGTGCTGTGTGAAGGAACTCATTCATCTCTCCCAGTGTCCCAGCGGTTCCGTCCTTGCCAATCCATTTCCTGGAGTTGGCTCAGAATCGTCCAATGGGACGCGAGGAAATAGATGGAAAACAACAGTAAGGGGGAGACGGGTCTCATGGCACCCCCCTAACCACGAATATAGCACCCCGGGGGTGTCTCCTTCCCCCAGTCGCATCCCCCTAGGTGACTGTCGAGACCCTGCCTCCTCAGGCCTAATGGGGAAGGGAGGAAGACAGAGCTATGAGAAACACTGGTGCTGGGCTGCAATGCCGCCACTACAACCCCAAGACAGCCGAGGGAAGGAGTGTGCTGAGTGTGTGTGTGTGTTGGAGGGGTGGGGTCGTGTGTGTGTTAGTGTGTTAGTATATGTGTGTTAGTGTGTGTGTGTGTGTGTGTCTTAGTGTGTGTGTGTGTGTGTGTGTCTTAGTGTGTGTGTGTGTGTGTGTGTGTGTGTTAGTGTGTGTGTGTGTGTGTGTGTGTGTGTGTGTGTGTTTACTCAGATACTACCCGCCGGCGGAGCACCAGTCAGAGTGTTCATTTGCAGTCTTCACTAGCATAGGGATCCATGTAAAGATGACTGCTATTAATTTAGCATCTGTCAGTACACACACACACACACACACACACACACACACACACACACACACACACACATACAAACACACACTCAAAACGCCCGCCAATTCATTAACTCGTTTGGAATGCGAGGACCTACCAACTGCTAGAAGCAAACAGATCTGAATGATGCCAATGGAGGGAGGGAGGGAGGGGAGGGAGAGAGAGAGAGGGAGAGAGGAGAGAGGGAGAGAGGGAGAGAGGGAGAGAGAGGGAGAGAGGAGAGAGATTCCCTAAGGGGGGTAAATACTTTCTATTAAAAGGTTCTGTTGATATGTTGTCTCAAGACATAATGGGTACATAAAGTGGAGTGCAATGGAATACAGTACATCTTGATTTATCACTGGTGTACATTGCAATTCACATTAAAGATGAATCTATATTGATACTCTACTGCTAAATACTGAGAGTGAGAGAATGTGTGCGTTGGCACTCGTGTAAGTTTGTGAGTCTACATGTATGCGTGCTTCCGTTCGCACGACTATACAGACTTTCATCACTCTTCTGTTGCTGAGAATGTTCCTGCGCTGCAGGAAATGAAAACTTGTAGTGTATTTAAGCTTTTAAAAGGCTTCTAAAGTTTCTCATTTCCACTTTGAAATTTCAGACTTGATTTGCCCTGATGAAAAATGTAATAACCCCTACAAAAATATCCATTAGTTATAATCCACATAATAGTTCACATTTCCTGTTGCTGCAGGATTCTTTTTCTGTTGTAGCAAACTAGCTCAAATTAAGATCCTATATCTGGTCAAATAGGGGGTGTTTATATTGGTCCTGTTTCACACATGTACAAGTGTCTACCCTGTGTGGTGGGAAATGGAAATGTGTTTTTTGCATATCCCACTCACCCTGAGATACCCCCGGAGAGTGGGGTCATAGACAGGGATAAGCCATTATTGACGGCGGCCCTGGAGAAATAGGCTCTATGCCAAACGATTTTCTGGGTTTGACTAAACAATACCCCTAATTTCCTGTTCAGGCGGAAGTGCTGTATTGACTGTATAAACTTCCTAGGATTACTATTAATGATGTACGCAGGATCACCAGGTCATCTACAAGTGCACCTAAATGTAAATTGGAGAAGTGATTCAAGTTTTATGTCTTCCTACCTGTGCGACTATGAATATAGCTAAGTACCTTAGCTAGACCTAGCTAGCTATGTGTTGCAGTTGTTTATAGCTAGCATTAGCTAACTTGCTGGTTAAATGGGTACACAGCCTTGCAAAAGTATTCATCCCCCTTGGCATTTTCCTATTTTGTTGCATCACAACCTGTAATTTAAATGGATCTTTATTTGGATTTCATGTAATGGACATACACATAATAGTCCAAATTGGTGAAGTGAAATGAAATAAATAACTTGTTTCAAAAAAATCTAAAAAATTCATAACAGAAAAGTGATGCGTGCATATGTATTCACCCCCTTTGCTATGAAGCCCCTAAATAAGATCTTGTGCAACCAATTACCTTCAGAAGTCACATAATTAGTTAAATAAAGTCCACCTGTGTGCAATCTAAGTGTCACATGATCTGTCACATGATCTCAGTATATATACACATGTTCTGAAAGGCCCCAGAGTCTGCAACATCACTAAGCAAGAGGCACCACCAAGCAAGCGGCACCATGAAGACCAAGGAGCTCTCCAGACAGGTCAGGGACAAAGTTGTGGAGAAGTACAGATCAGGGCTGGATTATAAACAAACATCAGAAACTTTGAACATCCCACGGAGCACCATTAAATCCATTATAAAAAAATGGAAAGAATATGGCACCACAACAAACCTGCCAAGAGAGGGCCGCCCACCAAAACTCACGGACCTGGCAAGGAGGGCATTAATCAGAGAGGCAACAAAGAGACCAAAGATAACCCTGAAGGAGCTGCAAAGCTCCACAGCGGAGATTGGACTATCTGTCCATAGGACCACTTTAAGCCATACACTCCACAGAGCTGGGCTTTACGGAAGAGTGGCCAGAAAAAAGCCATTGCTTAAAGAAAAAAATAAGCAAACACCATTGGTGTTCACCAAAAGGCAAGTGGGAGACTCCCCAAACAAATGGAAGAAGGTACTCTGGTCAGATGGGACTAAAATTGAGCTTTTTGGCCATCAAGAAAAAATGCTATGTCTGGCGCAAACCCAACATCTCTCATCACCCCGAGAACACCATCCCCACAGTGAAGCATGGTGGTGGCAGCATCATGCTGTTTTTCATCGGCATGGACTGGGAAACTGGTCAGAATTGAAGGAATGATGGATGGCGCTAAATACAGGGAAATTCTTAAGGGAAACCTGTTTCAGTCTTCCAGAGATTTGAGACTGGGACGGAGGTTCACCTTCCAGCAGGACAATGACCCTAAGCATACTGCTAAAGCAACACTCGAGTGGTTTAAGGGGAAACATTTAAATGTCTTGGAATGGCCTAGTCAAAGCCCAGACCTCAATTCAATTGAGACTCTGTGGTATGACTTAAAGATTGCTGTACACCAGCGGAACCCATCCAACTTGAAGGAGCTGGAGCAGTTTTGCCTTGAAGAATGGGCAAAAATCCCAGTGGCTAGATGTGCCAGGCTTATAGAGACATACCCCAAGAGACTTGCAGCTGTAATTGCTGCAAAAGGTGGCTCTACAAAGTATTGACTTTGGGGGGGTGAATAGTTATGCACACTCAAGTTTTCAGTTTTTTTGTCTTATTTCTTGTTTGTTTCACAATAATATCTTCAAAGTGGTAGGCATGTTGTGTAAATAAATTGATACAAACCCCCCAAAAAATCAATTTTAATTCCAGGTTGTAAGGCAAGAAAGTATGAAAAATGCCTTTTGGGGGTGAATACTTTCGCAAGCCACTGTACTTCGTGTCACACCCTGGCTCTGGGGACTCTATATGTTGAGCCAGGGTGTGTAGATTCTATGTGTTTATGTTCTGTGTGGGAGTTCTAGTTGTTGCTTTTCTATGTTGGCCAGAGTGGCTCCCAATCAGAGGCAACGAGTGTCAGCTGTTGCTGGTTGTCTCTGATTGGGAGCCATATTTAAACAGTCTGTTTCCCTTAGTGTTTGTGGGATCTTGTTTCCGTTTGGTTTGTTCCGTGTTGGTTGTGTTAACCGTATGACTGCACGTATCGTTTGTTGTTTTGTTTATTGTCCGTATTATCACTAAAGATAAATAAATATGTTTGCTCATCACGCTGCGCCTTGGTCTACTCTCTACGACGATCGTGACAGAAGATCCCACCATACCAGGACCAAGCAGCGTGTCCAGGAGCAGGCAGCCTGGACGTGGGAGCAAATATTGGACGGGCAGGGGTCCTGGACCTGGGAGGAAATCCAGGCCGGGATGGATCGCCGTCCATGGAGTGAGACGGTAGAGGCGCGACGGAGAGAGGAGCAACGGCGTCAACAGTGTCGTCGTCGGACGGACGAGAGGCAACCCCCAAAAAAATTTAGGGGGGGGCACATGGCATGGACGATGGGGCTGCTGGAGGCAGATAAGGGGCGAATTCAGAAGGCCACCAGGTTACGGGAGCCATTGGTGAGAAGAGGGAAGGAAGATGTAGAGGCGCGGCGAGAGGTACTGAGGTGTATTGCCAGTCCGGTCCGGCCCGTTCCTGATCCCCGTTTAAGGCCAGTGGTGTGTGTTCCCAGTACGGTCCGGCCTGTTCCTGCCCCTCGCACCAAGTGTACGGTGCGCGTCGCCAGCCCGGCCCGGCCTGTTCCTGCTCCTGGCACCAAGTGTACGGTGCGCGTCGCCAGCCCGGCCCGGCCTGTTCCTGCCCCTCGCACCAAGCCTACGGTGTGCGTCGCCAGCCCGGCCCGGCCTGTTCCTGCCCCTCGCACCAAGCCTACGGTGTGTGTCGCCAGCCCGGCCCGGCCTGTTCCTGCCACTCGCACCAAGCCTACGGTGTGCGTCGCCAGCCCGGCCCGGCCTGTTCCTGCCACTCGCACCAAGCCTACGGTGCGCGTCGCCAGCCCGGCCCGGCCTGTTCCTGCCACTCGCACCAAGCCTACGGTGCGCGTCGCCAGCCCGGCCCGGCCTGTTCCTGCCCTTCGCACCAAGCCTACGGTGCGCATCGCCAGCCCGGCCCGGCCTGTTCCTGCCCCTCGCACCAAGCCTACGGTGCCCGTCGCCAGCCCAGCCCGGCCTGTTCCTGCTCCTCGCACCAAGCCTACGGTGCGTGTCGCCAGCCTGGCCCGGCCTGTTCCTGCCACTCGCACCAAGCCTACAGTGCGCGTTGCCAGCCCGGCCCGGCCTGTTCCTGCCACTCGCACCAAGCCAGGGGTGCGAGTCGTCAGCCCGGTACGGCCCGCTCCTGCTTCACGCACCAAGCCAGGGGTGCGTATCGTCAGCCCGGTCCGGCCCGTTGCTGCTCCACGCACCAAACCAGGGGTGCGCATCGTCAGCCCGGTCCGGTTCGTTCCTGCTTCACGCACCAAGCCAGGGGTGCGTATCGTCAGCCCGGTCCGGCCCGTTGCTGCTCCACGCACCAAACCAGGGGTGCGCATCGTCAGCCCGGTCCGGTTCGTTCCTGCTCCACGCACCAAGCCAGGGGTGCGTATCGTCAGCCCGGTCCGGCCCGTTGCTGCTCCACGCACCAAGCCAGGGGTGCGCATCGTCAGCCCGGTCCGGTCCGTTCCTGCTCCACGCACCAAGCCAGGGGTGCGCGTCGTCAGTCCGTTCAGTGGTGAGCTTCCGGACCCCTCATCCCAGGCCATTGAAGCTGCCTATGCCAACTTCACCCCAGACTCAGCTCCATTAATCAGCACCGTGGGCAGGGAAACCGCTAGTAGACTCCCTCCTTGGCAGCATTCTCTCTTATCAGCACTCACCCGCTGTGTCATTCTTGGACATGCCACTACAGAACTACCAGTTAAGGGCCACAGACTGGGCATATGTGTTAACCAATCAAGAGCAGTTGAACCTGAAATCTATGTCTGTGTCAGTCACAGTCACATGAGATGGAAAGAGCCACAAGAAGCCAAAGTGAAACGCATGAGTTCCTTGAGGAAGGACAGAGTGACTGCTTCTACTTTTAGTGAAGTCAGCAATATGAGAGGTCAAAGCACAGCAGAAAACTTAGCTGAGAGGATAGTTGTTTGTGCCCATGACATGTTTGTTTACAAAGATACAACTGTCTTCAATAAACTGAAGCCGTTTTTTTCTTTACACATACCTGCCAAATTAGCTCTCTATGAACTACCAGATCTTAAGACATCAGCTCACAGCTCAATAGTTGATTTTATGAGAAACGAACACGCAAACAATCGTAATATAGATATTTTCAAAGTATTATTTAGTGTTAAATTCATGTCTGTCAGTAATGCTATTACAATGAATCTGTGCTCCAACAATGAATTGTTGTATTTACAATTTGATTAAAAAGATGTGTGCTCTTTCTCTACACAGCACGTCTGATTATTTTGAGATAGGAATACAAACACTGTAAAGTAACTCGAGACTGTCGACAAAATCCAACTCGAATGTGTACACCATTTCGCACAAAGAGGACAGAGATATGAGCGTCCAATTGTTGCCAAATTTGCTTTTTTTAAGGATAAAGTAATGGTTACAGACTTGCTGGCACAAAAATAGTTATGAATGATCAGTTCCCGAGGGAGATTGCAGAAAGGCACAAAGTTCTGTACCCAATCTTCAAGGAAAATAGATTAAAAAAGGGAAGCGTGTTGCTCTTGTTGTCGATAAACTGTATATTGACAACCAAATGTTCCGCGACACAAAGACTACTCCATGGCTATTCTGAAAGTTCTAATAGAGGAGTTGAATAATAGAACACCCAATACTAGCCATGGTAGGGATTGTAATAATAAAGCACATTTATAGTAGGTATAGTATTTTATAAAGGGATAAGACAGTATTACAAGAAAAGATAACAAGCAAAATAATACATCTTCAAATACAACTAAATTAGAACACAAGTACTCAATCAACATAGTGGAGATAAAATCATGGCAAACAGAAGACAGGCACAGTATGTGGGTATGTGTGGATGAATTGTTTGTGTTTGAATAAGTGTGGCGTTAAGTGAGTGAGAAAGGAAATGGTTGCATATCCCAGAACCAACGTGTGTCTGTGAGCACGGGTGTCACGATCGTCTGAAGGAGGAGACCAATGCGCAGCGTTGCGAGTGAACATGATGACTTTATTAACTTAAAGCAACCACGAAGAAAACAACAAATGACGATCCGTGAAGTTCTAATACTGAATACTACTAACAGCAACAAAGAAACAATAACCCACAACACAAAGGAGAAAACACACAGAATATATATGGCTCCCAATCAGAGATAACGAGCCGACAGCTGACACTCGTTACCTCTGATTGGGAGTCATCGACCAATCACCACATGACACAAACAAAATGAAACTCACCCATCCCCAACACCACCAAATGAAATACACCCAAACACAAGAAAATGAACAACCCTGGCTCAATATAAACGTCCATAGAGCCAGAGTGTTACAGTACCCCCCCCTAAAGGTGCGAACTCCGGGCGCACCAACATCAGGACTAGGGGAGGGTCTGGGTGGGCGTCTGTCCATGGTGGCGGCTCTGGCCCCGGTCGTGATCCCCACCCCACCACAGTCACAACCTGCTTCGGTAGCCTCCTCCCAATGACCACCCTCCACCTAACCCCACCTGGACTAAGGGGCAACCCCGGACTAAGGGGCAGCATCGGCCTAAGGGGCAGCACCGGGATAAGGGGCAGCACCGGGATAAGGGGCAGCACCGGGACAAGGGGCAGCACCGGACTACGGGGCAGCACCGGACTAAAGGGCAGTACAGGACTAAGGGGCAGCACCAGGCTAAGGGGCAGTACCGGACTAAGGGGCAGCACCGGACTAAGGGGCAGTACCGGACTAAGGGGCGGCACCGGACTCAGGGGCAGCACCGGACTAAGGGGCAGCACCGGGCTAAAGGGCAGCACCGGGCTAAATGGCGGATCCTGGCTGGCTGGCTCTGGCGGATCCTGGCGGGACGGCTCTGGCGGATCCTGGCGGGACGTCTCTGGCGGATCCTGGCGGGACGGCTCTGGCGGATCCAGGCTGGACGGCTCTGGCGGATCCTGGCGGGACGGCTCTGGCGGATCCTGGCTGGACGGCTCTGGCGGATCCTGGCTGGACGGCTCTGGCGGATCCTGGCTGGACGGCTCTGGCGGATCCTGGCTGGACGGCTCTGGCGGATCCTGGCTGGACGGCTCTGGCGGATCCAGGCTGGACGGCTCTGGCGGATCCTGGCGGGACGGCTCTGGCGGATCCTGGCTGGACGGCTCTGGCGGATCCTGGCTGGACGGCTCTGGCGGATCCTGGCTGGACAGCTCTGGCGGATCCTGGCTGGACGGCTCTGGCGGATCCTGGCTGGACGGCTCTGGCGGATCCTGGCTGGACGGCTCTGGCGGATCCTGGCTGGACGGCTCTGGCGGATCCTGGCTGGCTGACGGGTCTGGCTGCTCATGGCTGGCTGACGGATCTGGCTGCTCATGGCTGGCTGACGGATCTGGCTGCTCATGGCTGGCTGACGGATCTGGCTGCTCATGGCTGGCTGACGGATCTGGCTGCTCATGGCTGGCTGACGGATCTGGCTGCTCATGGCTGACTGACGGATCTGGCTGCTCATGGCTGGCTGACGGGTCTGGCTGCTCATGGCTGGCTGACGGATCTGGCTGCTCATGGCTGGCTGACGGATCTGGCTGCTCATGGCTGGCTGACGGACCTGGCTGCTCATGGCTGGCTGACGGGTCTGGCTGCTCATGGCTGGCTGACGGATCTGGCTGCTCATGGCTGGCTGACGGGTCTGGCTGCTCATGGCTGGCTGACGGATCTGGCTGCTCATGGCTGACTGACGGATCTGGCTGCTCATGGCTGGCTGACGGGTCTGGCTGCTCATGGCTGGCTGACGGGTCTGGCTGCTCATGGCTGGCTGACGGGTCTGGCTGCTCATGGCTGGTTGACAGATCTGGCTGCTCATGGCTGGCTGATGGTGCTGGCTGGGAGGCTGGCGGTGGAGGCGGACCCCAGCCTCGGATTGCAGTCATCACCTCCAGCAAGGCGGCTCCCATCTGCAGGAGCTGCTCTTTCTGGTTCCGAACCTGAGCTTCCAGTCTAGTATGGGCTGCGTCGGCTCCTGCTGATTCCATAGCAGGTGTATGATTCTGTCTGGCGGAAGGCTCTAGCGGCTCCTGTCTGGCGGATGGCTCTGAAGGCTCATGGCAGACGGGCGGCTTTGCAGGCTCAGTACAGACGGGCAGTTCAGACGCCATAAGGCCGACGGGCAGTTCAGGCGCCGTTGGGCAGACGGCAGACTCTGGCCGACTGGTGACGCACCCCGTAGGATTCGTGCGTGGAGCAGGAACAGGCCGGGCTGGGCTGGCGACGCGCACCTTATCCCTGGTGCGAGTGGCCGGAACAGGCCGGGCCGGGCTGGCGACGCACATCGTGGACCTGGTGCGTGGAGTAGGAACAGACCGGTCCGTACCGGGAACACCCACCACTGGCCTTAACTGGGGATCAAGAACGGACCGGACCAGACTGGTAACACACTTCAGTCTCTCATGCCGTGCCACAACAACTTCCCTCCCTCTACTCGCCAATGGCTCCCGTAATCCGATAGCCTTCTCTCCAGCTCTACCTGTGGCAGCCTCCTGCTGCCCAGGCGCCCAAGCCATGTGCCCCCCCCAAAAAAATTTTTGGGGAGTAACCACGGGCTTCCAGCCTCGACTCCGCGCTTCCTCTTCATACCACCTCCTCTCGGCTGCAGCTGCCTCCAGCTCTTCACGAGGGCGGTGATATTCCTCCTCATACCACCTCCTCTCGGCTGCAGCTGCCTCCAGCTCTTCACGAGGGCGGTGATATTCCTCCGGTTGTGCCCAAGGACCCTTTCCAGCCCGAATCTCCTCCCAAGTCCAAAAATCCTTAGGAGGCGTCCATAAATCCTGCGTAGGTAGGTCCTGTTGCCGCTTGTTACGCCGCTTGGTCCTCTTTTGGTGGGTTATTCTGTCACGATCGTCTGAAGGAGGAGACCAATGCGCAGCGTTGCGAGTGAACATGATGACTTTATTAACTTAAAGCAACCACGAAGAAAACAACAAATGACGATCCGTGAAGTTCTAATACTGAATACTACTAACAGCAACAAAGAAACAATAACCCACAACACAAAGGAGAAAACACACAGAATATATATGGCTCCCAATCAGAGATAACGAGCCGACAGCTGACACTCGTTACCTCTGATTGGGAGTCATCGACCAATCACCACATGACACAAACAAAATGAAACTCACCCATCCCCAACACCACCAAATGAAATACACCCAAACACAAGAAAATGAACAACCCTGGCTCAATATAAACGTCCATAGAGCCAGAGTGTTACAACGGGTTGTGAGAGAGAGCTTTCAATTTTGTGCAGATGAGGGATATACATTTAAAAATATAGTATACATCTAATATATATTTGTATTATCTAATCATGATGGAACGGTCTCCAACCCTATATCCTAGACATCCACCTGAGCGACCCATACACCAAAGAGAAGTCCCCATCTGTTTTATGGACCTGCTGTGAGTTGCCTATATGCAGCCAAAACAGAAAAATAAATGCAGTCAGAGAGGTAGTGGCAGTGCTGGCAACACTGGCTGCAGTATCCCATGGCGAGGGGGTCACACTCAGACAATCAGAGAGGGAGGGGGCTTATCATTGTGGCCCAGGTGGCACAAAATAATCAAAGGTCTGACTGCATGGAGATGCTCGGGAAAAATGGTTACAACGGGGGACCAGAGTGTTTGTGTCTCAGGTGAAGAGGGTGCATCTGATCTCCATCACCTAGGACTTGACATAGATTAAATAGATTAATCAAATCTCACATTGTTGGCAATTTTTGCTCAATCTTGCATGCTTTCTCAAACAGCTATAACTGTATATGCATTCGTATATGCATTCGTAAAGCAGGTCCATTCTTGAGTTGGGCTCTTCTTATGTCATTCTCGTTGGCACCAAAAGTTTAAAAAGTGTTGATGGGGACAGAATGCGGTCGGACCATTATATAATTGGTATAGACATTACTCTTACTGAATTTCCACGTGGGCGAGGATATTGGAAATTTAATCAAAGCCTATTGAATGATAACTTGTTTTTAACAAGGACAAATGAATTTATAACAGATTTTTTTCCGACATAACATAGGTACCGCAAATCCCCTTATTGTATGTGACACCTTTAAATGTGCCTTTAGAGGCCATGCAATTCAGTACTCATCTCGAAAACAAAATCAATTTAGGTCAAAAGAGTCCAAACTAACAAAGGAAATAGAAGGTCTAACAGAACAGATAGATAGCAATAAAAACTGTAACATAGAGGCTCAGAATAAATTAGAGGAAAAACAAAAAGAAATGGAGAAACCTATTCAAGAAAGATCAAGTGTAATATATTATAAAATGAAGCAAACTGGATGGAATATGGGGAAAAATGCACCAAATTATTTTTTAATCTTCAACATAGGAATACTACCAAAAAGAATTTACTGAAACTGGTTACAAATGACAGAGTCACCCATGATTCACCAAATTATATTTTGAAGGAGGAAACAAAGTACTTTAAGCATATGTTTTCATTTCAGTCGCCTCCATCTCCTCTAACTGAAGCTAATTGTATAGATGTTTTATTTATTGATACTGTAAAATTAACAGCCATACAGAAAGACTCATGTGAAGGTGAAATTACAGAGGAGGAACTTCTGGAAGCAATTAAAGACTTTAAGTCCGGGAAAACTCCAGGGTTGGATGGCATACCAGTCGAGGTATACCAAACTATTTTTGATATAATCAGAGGACTGTTATTAGCATGTTTTAACCACTCCTATGTAAATGGTAGATTATCAGACACTCAATAAGAAGGTCTGATTTAATTATTACTGAAACAGGATACAAGTGGAAAATATAAAAATCCAGTCCATTAAAAAAATTGGAGGCCCCTTACACTTCAATGTTGTGATGCAAAAATTCGAGCAAAATGTGTAGCACATATAATTAAAAAGGTATTGTCGGACATTATTCATTCTAATCAGAAAGGTTAGCAAAAAGTATACCAGTTTCATTTAAGGACCAAAGGATTGACAGCCGTCCCATATAGATTGCAAAATAGTTGGGAAGAGATTTTTGACGTACCGATCCCATGGCATAGTGTTTATGAACTGATACGCAAAACGACGCCGGATTCAAAATTTTAAAATTTTCTATTTAAATTATTAGATACAATTCTTGCTACCAATAGAATGTTATTTATATGGGGGATACAATCTTCCCAGCTCTGAAGATTTTGCTGCGAAGAGACAGAATCATTAGATCATTTGTTTTGGTAATGTCCATTTGTAGCTTGTTTTTGGACACAGGTCCAGGAATGGCTAAAGGATTGCCCTATCTACTTGGAGCTAACCCTGCAGATAGCATTACTGGGTGATCTGAAAAGTCATAGTCAATCGATCAATAATATAATAACACTTTTAGCAAAAATTGTTTATTTTCAATTTACAATCTGTAGAAACAATGAGAATAGAAAGGTTCAGAACTTTTGTAAAACATCACAGTACAGTTGAAAAATATATGGCAAATAGAAATCCAATATGGATGTTGTTAAGAGATAGATGGGTGGTGTTGAATGGAGTTGAAGGATGGGACTAATAGCAAATAACAACAACAAATAATAACAAGATCAACAACTAACAACAACAAGATAACTAATAATACTTTGTGAAAGAGCACAGTTAGAAAGATATGGCATATAGAAGCAAAATATAATTATTGTAAAATTGACTGCGTCCATAAAATGTATATAGTATGTATAAGCTGGAAGTAGAGGCCTAAGCATCGTTGTTCACTAGTTTACTCCAATTAGGGAAGGGGTGGTGGGGTTGGAAAGTAATAAAGGGAAATATAGTTTGAAAAAAGGATATGTATATGTATGTGTATGTATGTATGTATATATGTATGTATGTATGTTTATGTGTGTGTATATATATATATATATATATATTTGCGGGGGAAAAATGATATGGGGGATTGGAAGTGATGCAGACATTTAGATTGATGGAAGTTACAATCTATCTGCAATATTAAAGCTGATCTACCCCCTAAAAAACAAAAACAACAAAAACAACAACAACAAAAACATTGTAAAGTAAGGAACAATCACATTTTACAGTAAAGAACAATCACATTTTACAGTAAGGAACAATCACGTTGTACATTCAGGAACAATCACAATTTACAGTAAGGAACAATCAAATTTTACAGTAAAGAACAATCACATTTTACAGTAAGGAACAATCACATTGAACAGGAAGGAACAATCACATTTTACAGTAAGGAACAATCACATTTTACAGTAAGGAACAATCACATTCGATATTAAATAACAATTTTAGGCTAAATATGGTATCAGGCTGCATAACCAATGGCTTGATCTCATGTCTCCCAGTGATTTATCAGCTTCTCCTCCCTCTTTAGCGGAGAGGGTTTAGGGTTCCTCCCCTCCAGTTTTACTTGCTCCTAGTAGCTCATCTATCATTTGAAGGCACCAGCTCTAACAGATAAGTAAGACTTGTTATGCATTCAGTACATCACAATTACAATTGGCTGTTAATAGTGGCATTCTTTAATCAGCTTCCTCATCATTAACAGCAACTTAAACTTATCATAAATTTCATTTACCCCCCCAAAAAAATATGTTGAAGTGCCCTTGAGCAAGACACTTTCTTAGGCAATATAGTTGTTAATATAGTGATAATGCAGACATAAGGATAACGAGATTTAGCAAACGTTTTACTTCACAATTCTAAGCTATGAGGTGTAAATTGTATCCATCCAGCTAGCCAACTAGTTAAACACACCCAAAAGAAAATCTAAAATGTAAAACGAAGTGTAAACTCTACATGGCTAACTAGCTAGTGAATTAGCCTGTTTGTCCCATTGACTTTGCATGAGCTCTGGTTAGCATGCTAACCGATTAGCATGTGCCCCACCATGGATCTTTTCGTAAGTTAAACATGACAAACTGAACACAGTGTGTATGTTTTTCTAATTTTGTCTTATCTTTTTTTTATGTATTATTGTATCATATATTGTAGTAGCTCATCAATGGAAATAAATAAGTAAGGGTTAGCCACATACCGGGAATTAACAAACGGATATCATCATCTGACCCTGCAAACAGCTCCAACCCAAACCTCTGTAGAGTCATTACTTCTAGATTGTTTTGTAGCTCCTCTGTGTCTTGCTTCTGTTCCTCTATATTTTCATGTGCAGTATCCAACACACTCGGCTCTGGCCTGACACAGTTCTGACATTCAAGCACTTTTAAAAGCAAATTTAGGGGGTACTTGCTAACTTAGAGGTTTCTGCTAGGAGATTCTTAACTCTGTAAACAAACTTGTTTTCCGGTTTGGTGAAGTGAAGTTCGGCACAGAGCCTATTAGGGTTAAGTGCCTTGCTTAAGGTTAGATCTACAGATTTTTCACTTAGCCGGCTCAAGGATTCAAACTAGTGTAGTGTCTAAAAGACACACCTTTGCTGGTCCATGCTTGTGATGATAAGGAATCCGCCGACACTGTACTCTGTTTATAAAGGTTTATTATAACAAAGTGTATTCAGCATCGAAATTTACAAACACCTGCAGATGTCTGGGACAGCACAGCCAAATATGTAATTTGCTATTCCCCCCTTCTATTGTTCAAGACATGATTTTATATCATTTATGACGTAATATGGTGTGATTCTAAAAAACCAATCCCTGGCCTTTTCCACGTCTCTCCCCATATCATCTTTCCATGAACTACAGTAATGTTTTCCAGATGTTTCCAGCACAGTAGAGTACAGTTCATCCGTTACACCATTTTGCCACATCAGCAAAATCTTAGAGCCAAGTTTCCTACTTTTTGCAACGGTCAGCATATTATAGACTCTAAGACACTACATATTTCCCCCCTTCGAGACTAATTAAGTCTCGAAAACAAAAAGAATAGGATTATGACAAATAACAATTCTTGTTCTTGAGTAACTTTAACAATAAACCAAAATTTATGGAGATTAAACACATGTTTATATAGACACATTTTTGTATGTAATGTAAATACATTATTATGGAGTGTAAATAAATTGTTATGGAGTGTAAATAAATTGTTATGGAGTGTAAATAAATTGTCATGGAGTGTAAATAAATTGTCATGGAGTGTAAATGAATTGTCATGGAGTGTAAGAGCGAAAAACCTGTCTGGCAGCTTTCATTCCAAATATCCATCAGTCAGTCAAGACAGGAAAATTCTCTCACGGCCCCTCTGCCCTAGGCGACCACCTAAGTACTCCAGATCAATTCACACATCTTCATGAATACATTTTAAGCTATGATGCAACTGAATACATATGAAAACCCCAGCAAACAAAATACAATCAAAATGTCCACATTCAGGCTGGTCGACCCATCGGACCCTCCTGTGGATTCTCTCTTTCCTTGCCTAGACCCCATATCCCTAAACTTCAACGAAATAAACAAAAACATCTGAGGTCCCCACATGTACCCAACAACAGAAAACATAATTGTTCAAAAATTAATACAGAAAGAATATAACACTGGAATGTAGTCCACTACACTTCATCTCCTCCACAGTGTCGTCTTTCAATGCGACGTCGATGATGGAATCGGAACATTTCCACTCCTTCCTTGTTCCACTTCCTCCAGTCCATTCATATTGTCCATGTTTGAGTATTTGAGTCCCTCTACATATTCCCCCATATGCTTCTGGAAGAAAAGAAAATACCAAACAGTATCTTTTTGCAAAACAACACATGCAAATTAAAACATCAATGTCAACTAAAAATGATATATAAAATTAGATATAAAATGAATGACATTCCATTTCCCCCCTTTGATTCATATCAAAACACTAAATATCACAATAATATGTAAAGACGTGAAAAATGATCGGATATTTAAAATGGATATCTATCCATCAATACTCCATCTAGCCCTACTTGTTTATCTCCATCCAGTTCAGTAACAGCTAACAACGGCATCTGAGTGTTGTCCCCAGGCATCACAACTCCAACCCATCTCAATATCATAGCCTTCGCAAAAGTCAACAACAGAGTACAAAAACAAAACATTACACACAGCGCTATAAGAGCTGCTACTAAAATCTGAACTATCACTGCTCCCACTGGGCCCAACTGATCTTGCAACCAAGCCTTCGCTGACCATCCAGCTCCTTCTGATCGACCAAACGCATCCCTTATACTCTTCAATGCATCTATAACACTAGTGATATTATCGGAACTATCGGGGATCAAAGTATAACAATCATCTCCCGTCAGATTCATAGCCACACATAAGCCACCTTGTTTGGCTAAAATATAGTCAAGAGCCATGTCATGTTTCAACAACGTCAGTCTGTGACTTCTCTGAGTATTTGACAGAAGATCAAACCCTCGTATCGTTTCATTTGCAAAACCCTGCAAAGTATAGGTAATATTATCAATGTGATCTGCCAAAAATGTTACACCATACCATGGAAAAAGTCCAAGTCCCCACTTTTCTCCTAGACTTATTCTCCAATGGTAGGACTCCAAACTATTAAATTGTGCCATTTCCCTTTTCACCCTATTTCCAGACCTAGAATCAGATTTAGCAGTGTCCGATGCCTTTCCCTTTTGGATAGTATAAACCTCATATGGAAGTTTCAACGTCGACATGTAACAACATCCTGTCCATCCATAGGGTAAGAATATATATGCTTTATCACCACAAACCCACCAAATATCTCGAAAATTCCCAATAGTCACATTTCCAGGCAAAAGCTGATCTTTTACCATCAAAGTCCTTCTGTTCTTACTAAATGGAACATAAAAAGTTACTTTATATGTCTCACCACTAACCTTACGTTCATGCTTACCCAAAGTCATCATATACTCATCACAATCTGATATTCCCATAAACATACCTGGTCCATCATATGTTTTATTTGAACAAAAACAGCTTCTAGCCCTTATTGGTTTCACCTCCAATGCTTCAGGAATCGCTGTTAACTGATTTTCATTCTGATCTAACAAATTGACATAGGGTAATTCATTTAACCAAGAGCAATTAAACTTAGGCCTAAACAAATGCCTCGACAATGACATCATCATATCTGTTACTGATTGTTGCTGATACAACAACCATGATAAAGCATAAGATTGACACGCGGTTGATAGAGGTTGAGCCACTGTCTCTAAGATTGAACCCCACGTGCCTGGTGATGGAATTCTCAGCAGACATGGACCCTCAAGATTCCTCACTGATCTTACAGAATGAGTTAACTGCTGGAACCATAGATTCCTACCTGCCCATCCGTCTTTAATTTGCAAAACAGAAGAGTCAAATCCATATGCTTTCCATTTAGTTTCTCTCTTCCCTAACGAGCGGTATTGATCAGATATATGTTCTTGTCTTCCATCAAAATCCAAGAACTCATCCTGTACCCCCGGGATAGTATTCTCCACTATTTCAGATGAATGTACATGATTCACTGCTACCATCTGTTCTCCTATTTCAACACTATCCTTACTACCATTTACAGCACTCTCCATCTGTATCACAGACTTCTGAGTCACGTTTACTACATCCTTTAGTTTCAGGAAAGTTGTTATTGGTGTCTGTGTCACATTTCCGGGGCGTGTTATCGCTGTTGTAACATTCATTTCTTCCAAAGTTATTGTTAAAATAGTGGCTTTAGTTGATGTATTAACACTTTTGATTAGGTCCAGTGGCAAAGTTACAGATGTCCTCTGTGTATTATTTATTGTTGGAGTAGCTACTGTAGTATGCTGCTCCTGAACTCCTTTGGTAACTGTGGAAACTTCAACAGACTTTAAAGTTTCTATCATAAGCGTCACCTTACGGGTTACATAGCCTTCTAACCAGTAATTCTTAACCGGAACAAATTTGAATGCTGGCTCTAAATAAGTACAAGTATATTCTCCCTGATCTTCCCATGTAATATTACGCAAAATGAGTGAGCAATCACTCATAACCCTTTTCCATTTCATATCGTTGTACAAAATATACTTCCTTTGGCTAGGTGGCACAGCTTCTACTTCTAGTCCTGATAACAACAATTCTTCTCCATAATTATCTCTCCACGTGGGAGGAATATCACCACCCCCACTCCGTCTCTCACATCTACAAGGAAGATGAGCTGTACCACCCATCCTAGCCCTAATGACAATATTTGTGTCTAAAATTGGTGTTGGAACGACTTTCTGAGGCGCCATTGTAATGAAATGTGATACATTTATAGCTTTAACAGCTGTCAATGTTGAAAGAGTTAAATTGCTTCTTACTGTTGTTGCATTAGGTTGGAGTGTTGATGTAATAGTTGTAGATTCATCTATTTTCCCTATACCTTGGAGCTCTTTACTTATACTTCCATCTATCACCACTAGTGTCACTACATTAACTCTCAGTCCCGACTCTAATCCCTCACTTTCAAACTGTGGATTATAAAAAATACATTTATAATCACCTTGATCCTCCTGCTGGGAATTGTACACATAGAGAGTACAATCACCCTCAATCTTCATTCTTCTCTTATCATTCAGCAACGCATACTTTCTCAATGCAACTGCTCCTAATAGATCTAAACTCCTGCCATGGTTGTCTTCCCACTGAACTCTAAATTTCCCTTCACCACTGTTCTCTCTCGTGCACTGGCATGGAAGCTGAGCTGACTTTCCTAGGGTTACTTCTACCCTAGTTTTCGTAACGTTTTGGTCTGACTTTTCTCCTAGCTGGTCTGGGCCTACTTTGTCTAACTGAATCATCAGCTTCTCCTGTAACAGAGTTGCCCTTGGTGATCTCCGTGGTTTCACAGTCCACTGAAATATTCCCTGTTGTGTCTGGGACGTATTGAAAGTCAATGTCCCCAAATCTCTTTTCCTTCCCATCCATTGCAGAGTCATCTCTGGCATCATCAGAAGTGTACACATTATCATCAATGTTGTCCACAACATGAACAATCTCTCCTTCTGGGTGTTGACTCTGGATATATTGTCAGGCATCTCTCCTTCCACCTGTTCTTCCCTATCGTCATCCTGCTCTCTTGAGCCTTCAACATCCTGTCTCTCTGTGCGTGGCACCACTTCTCCAGGCGCTTTAACGCAATGTGACAAATGATACCACGTTGGAGATCCTTTAACCTGCACAGCTGTTCCAGTACTACGAACAACTTCAAATGGTCCCTCACGACGTTCGTTATACCACTTCCTTCTAAATACCTTCACGAACACCTTGTCCCCCGGTTGCACTGTACTCCTTTTTTGCTCATCAAGCTTCTCCTGCACCTCTTCTTTTCTTTGCCTGTCAGAAACATACGTGGACAGCTTTTTATGAAAATTGGCCATATATGTAACGTATGCTCTCATTTCGTCTTCCAGGAGAGCCAAGCTTGGACCCTTTCCGCTTGTTCGCAAACAAGGCGTAGGCATTCTTCTTCCTGTGACCAGTTCATGGGGTGTCATACGTAGATCACGCAACTCACTTGAGCGACACACCATTAATGCTAAAGGAAGCGCCGCTATCCAGTTTAGACCCGTATGCTGGCAAATTTTGATAATGCGATTTTTCAAGACACCGTTCATTCTTTCACAAATCCCTTGACTTTGTGGGTGATAAACTGCTCCTAGACGTTGCTTAATTCCCAATTTTTGCAACGTCAATTTCACTGATTTATCCACAAATTCTTTCCCATTGTCTGAGGATATTCGGTCGGGAAATCCCCACCTGCTTATGACTTCTTTGCACAAGAACTTAGCAACCGACTGAGCATCTTTTCGCTTGGTTGGACAGGCCTCCGGCCATCGTGAAAATCTATCTACTACCACCAACATGTATCTTTTCCCATCAACTGGTTTTATCATATCAACAAAGTCGATAACCAACTCACGCATAGGACCTCTCGGTGTAGGAATGTGGCCAGGAAGAACAGTCACACCCCTGCGAACATTGTTTTTCAGACAAATTGTGCACCTGCCTATGACATAGTCAACTTGTTCAAGCAAATATGGTGCCCAACAACCATACTCCTTTGTGATCTTTCTTTTAACCTCCCCCCTTGCAACATGAGCTAACCCATGTGCTTCCTGAATCATCACACCTAATAGGTCTGGAGGCGCTACTATCAACCCCTCATGGTTTCTCCACAGACCAGTAGCATCTTTGACGGCACCTCGGTCAAGCCATAACTGTTTGTCGATCGTAGAAGCAGCTTCCTGCATCAAAATCACATCCTTAAGCGTAATTTTGTCTTCCAAGTCCACTGCATGAGTGACCAGAAAAACTTTGCCCAATTTGTCCGCTCCTGTGACGGCTTTTGCAGCTTCATCAGCAGCTTTGTTCCCTTGTGTAACTTTCGACACATCTGTCCTATGAGCTGCACACTTAGCTATCGCTATCTCTGTAGGCTTCATCATAGCGTGTAACAGTTTCATTATTTGCGCATGATGTTGTATCGGAGAACCATCCGTTTTCTTAAACCCTCGACCTTTCCACACTGCTCCGAACAGATGACATACACTATGTGCATATGCTGAATCAGTGTATATCGTCACTCGCTTTCCTTCTGCTAACAAACATGCTTCTGTTAGCCCCACAAGTTCAGCAAGTTGTGCAGACGCAGGCTGTGGTATTACTTCAGCCTTCTCGACGACAAATCCAGTTCCTTGGGCTTTGACTACTGCATAGCCAGCGCACAATTTGTCTCCCACACGATAACAAGACCCATCAGTCCAATACTCCAGGTCTGCTTCACGTAATGGAAAGGCTTGCAAATCTGATCGAAGCCTTGAGTATTTCTCTGCTTCCTGGACACAATCATGTGGTTCACCATCCTCTGAAGTTGGCAAATTCTCAGCTGGATTCACCGTATCACACCTTACTAGGGTGACATCTTCCTGCTCTAAGAGCCTGTGATAGTCTCTGAGCCTAGGCATAGTCAATGTATATTTCCCAAAGTTCAGAAGATTTCTGAGACTATGATGGGTAAGAATTGTTACTGGGTAACCCATTGTAACAGATGATGCTTTGTTATACATTGAATATACTCCCACCATTGCTCTGTAGCACAGTGGTAGTCCTAGTTCTACTTCTGAATAGGCAGTAGAGTAGTAGCAAATAGGCTGAGGATTCGTCCCTGTGCCTGTCGGCTGACAAAGAACTGCACATGCATATTTACCTCCAGTAGAAGTAGACACATATAGCAAAAAATTCTTAGAGTAGTCTGGTAATGTGAGTGCAGGTGCCTCCTGCAACCTCTGTTTGATCGTTTCAAATGCCACAAGGCCTTCCTGTGTCCAGGAAAGATTGCTATGGAGTTGACCATTTCCAGTATCCTTTACCATAGCTCTCAAAGGTCCTGTCAAACTAGCATAGCTCTCAACCCAAGCTGAAGAATATCCAGCAATACCAAGAAATGTCATCATCTCTCTGACAGTTCTAGGCTTCGGAGCCTTACGAATAGCTTCCAATTGACTATCCGAAATGCTTCGATTTCCGTGCGTTATTGTCTGACCCAAATAGACAACCTTCTCCTGGCAATATTGCAACTTTTTCTGTGAAACCTTATGTCCCTTTTCTGCCAATACCTGTAGCAATTTAATTGAGTCTCTATGACATGTTTCCTTATCCTGTGAGCAGATAATTATATCATCTACATACTGAATGACAGTGCTTTGCAATATCTGATCTATCCCTACCAAATCTTCCTTCAATACTTTATTGAAGATGTGCGGGCTGTGCCGAAAACCCTGTGGTAAACGATTGTACTCATAGAACTGTCCCTTATATGTGAACCCAAATAAACCCTGACTCTCTACACTAAGTGGAACACTAAAAAATGCACCACATAAGTCTAACACCGTAAAATGTGTCGCATCAGGAGGAATTTGGGCCAACAAAGTATGCGGGTCTGGCACTTCCGCTGGAAAGTCAGTTACTACCTCATTCACTGCTCTCAAGTCATGAACCACACGATAAGTTCCATCTGGTTTTTTCACAGGTAACAAAGGTGTGTTACTCTGAGGATTTTTTGTTGTCCTTAAAACAGTTGCTTTCGAAAGTCCTTCAATTTGTGGTTCGATCCCTTGGATTGCTTCATCTTTCAATGGATACTGATTCTTCCAAGGAGGTCTGGCTCCTGGTCGAAGTTCAACTTTCACCGGTTGGGCTGATTTCACAAGTCCAATATCGGTACTGTGTTGAGACCACAGAAATTCTGGAACTTGTTGCAACATCTCCTCTTTCATAGGGTCTGAATCCATCTTCACACTGCAAATAGATTTGTGTGTTATCCGTACAGCTTGTGGCTCTCCTTGTCCTTGAGCCGAAATCATGATTTTGAGAAATCGATGATCTTCAGTCCTCCAGATCGCCAAATTCTCTTTCATCGGTATGAAAACAGCTTTCTCTGCTTCTGTCATCATTTCTCCTATTTGCTTCTGCTCATAGCCTTCAGAAACCAACAAGGTCACATGTGGCACACTCTTCTCAATCTCAAATTCTTTATCCAGATAATCGTCTGTGTTTATCTTCATAGCTGCTCCTTGTGGTCCTAAAATTATGCAACATGAGGTAAGTTGAACTTTCTTTGGTTGACGACTCAGCCATTCCTCTGAGTCCGATTGGGCAGCATTCTTGAAATACTTGAGCGTACAATGAGATGGATATTCCGGAAGCCTCGCATCTGGCATGTTTGTCACAATGAATTTCTCCCATATCTTAGCCTGCTTCAAAAAATCTTCACTGAGATTTCCAATCCAGAATACTGAAGAAGAATCCATCTCTGTCGTCATCGACAATTGGTAAACATTTTCCTTTGGCACCTCTACCAGACAGCCGTCTGGTGTACATTTTATTGTACAGTTCAATTTACACAATGCATCTCTTCCCAACAATGCAATAGGTGTATGTTCTGATACTAGTATGGGTATTGTAATTTTCTGATTTTCATAGCAGAGCTCAATTGGTTCCGTAAGAGGAATCAGCTGTTTCACTCCCTCAAATCCGATTGTCCTAATTAGTTGATTGGACATAGGGAGATGTGTAGCATCTTCAGGCCGAACACAGGTAAAAGCAGCTCCGCTATCCGCCATCACTTCCAATGGTCGTTTGTTTACTTTCACCTCAATTGTTGGATCTTTTTCCGGTCCTGATGCTACCAGCTGACACCCCCCTTTCGGATCTTCTGGGCACCTCTAGAATCCTTGCTCCGGGCCCCTATAAGGGTTCACCGGTCCTCCAGATGATCTTGACTGGCTCCTGTATCTTCCTCTGAAATTCCCTCTGGTGTTTCCTTCTGGCCCATTACACTCACGGGCAAAATGACCAACCTGTCCACAATTATAACACACTTCTGAAGATTGCTGGAAGTGTGGCTTGAATCTTCCTACTCTTCCTCTTCCTGAACCTTCTCGTCCTCTTCCTCTCCAATTCTGTCTCTGTCCAGAAACTGGCTGTGGATATGAAACAACTGGTACCGCTATTGGTGTCTGGTACAATTGTGGTTGGAACTGGTTCGGTTGAAGCTGTGGCAGTGATTGTTGATTTGGTTTACCCTGATTCTGCATAACCAGAGCTTGTTTTTTCTCCTTCTTATTCTCCACCAGTTGTATTTGATTGAGTTTTCTGAGAGTTTCTTGGTCCTGTTCTTTCTGGTTGTATTCCTTTTTCCGGTACAGATCCACTTGATGGGCTATATGATCTGTATAGACACCTTTTGTCATGCTCCCAAGTCCAACCACTTCTGCCAGTTTGCTCCTTACCGGTGAGGGCAGTCCCATCTGTAGTTTAGCTCTCAAGATTGACTGCTCAATTTGACTCACATCTGGATCATTTCCGGTAATATTTCTCCACACTTGATGAACTCTTGACACGTAGGCTCTCGGATTTTCTTGTTGTCCTAGTGGGTCAATCAGAATGTTGTCAGGATGCACATTTGTTGGAAACGTATCTTTCAGTGCTCTCCACAGCCGATTCCTGCTTGCAGCCAACAATTCAGGATCATTCACAGCAGTTCCCACATATCTATGAAGTCCAGCTCTCTGAAAAATTTCTTCCATGCCTGGAATCCCAAGGAGATTAGCCAAAAGTCTCTTAATGTCTCCTATGGCAGACTGTGTTCCCACCGTAATTTCTTCCAACTTTGAAATCCAAGGATATGCTCCATCTTGAAGAGTAGGCAGCTTCTCAAGTATATCTGACATATCGGTATTCTGCAAAGGCTTATATTCTAGGTTTTGTCCTCGAATGATCACCGGCATAATTTTCTTACTAGTGCCATCTTTCCTTGGCCTCAATGTATATCTCTTCTCAGATTCTTGGGATTCTTTTCTCAGCAGCTTCTTCTCCTTTGTCTTCAGCTTCTTGAGTCGTTCTTCCAGTTCTTTTACTTCTTCTAAGTTATTGGCCTTATACAGGTATGATACGCATCGGTCTATATCTCTTTCTACTTCTTCTGTGTTAGTCATTGGAGGATAAAATCCTCTTGAATATGAAGCACCTTTAGTCTCCAAATCTTCATCGCTGTCTCCATCTTCATTTTCACCAGCACTCGAATCACTTGTATTCTTCTTCTTCCAACTTCCATCACCCCTTCTTTCCGCTCTGGCCAACCTCTGTCTGATGACAGGGTCATATCCACCCATGATCTCTTCTGAATCACTCTGATCATCATCATCATCATCATCGTCATCATCAAGTTCCATCCTCCTTGACCTCACTCTACCCTTAGTCTCCAGACATCTCGTTTTGTTCCTGCTTTTGGAGTTTGGATTCATCTTTATGGTCGTTTCTGCTTGTCCTCTCTCTATTATTTGTTCATCTTCATCTCTGATGCAATAGTCACCCTCCTGAATGATCACTGGAAGCTGAGGATAAACGTCCTTAAACTTGGCTTCTTTCTCATAAGGTGGGGGTGTT
The DNA here is from genome assembly GCF_964263955.1 of Coregonus lavaretus. Classification (NCBI taxonomy): domain Eukaryota; kingdom Metazoa; phylum Chordata; class Actinopteri; order Salmoniformes; family Salmonidae; genus Coregonus; species Coregonus lavaretus. Next base: position 8,485 of record NW_028163129.1, on the reverse strand, counting down.
TTTGCTGAATCCATATATGAGAAAGGTGTATTGACTTCTGCAATTAGTTTTTCTGTCACCTTCACCTCTTTTGCCATTTTCTCTGTACCTCTGTCTCTCTTATCTTTTGTATCTTTTATCAGTTTTTGTCCTTCATTTTCAAACAGCTTAAGAACACCCAGCTCTCTTTGTCTTTTTTCTTTACGAAGTTTTCCTTTCTTCCCCTTCTTTTGATCTGCCTTATACGTGGATACAAGCACTTGCATTATCTTGATGACGTCTGGGTTAAGAGTGCCTTCCAATGGCCATGGTTGTTCAATGTCAGGCCAACGTTTATTCCATTTTTCAGATAATTTTGCTATACCATTAACTAGAGGATTACTATTCTGTACTACATGAAGAGGAGTAATTGCTTTTGTAGTTTTGATGTCCTTTTTCCCCATTGTAATGACTATGTTATGTGTTTCCCTCTTTAGTATCTCTCCTTTTTTCTTTATTTTTTATTTATATTTTTTATTTTTTTATTTTTTTTATATATAAATTTTTTTTTTTTTTTTTTTTATATATTTTTTATTTAAAAAAATAATTAATCAATTAATCCAATCAATCAATTAACCAATCAAATCAATGAATCAATCAACTAATCCAATCAATCAATTAATCAACTAATCAAATCAATCAATCAAATAATCCAATCAATCAACTAATCAATCAAATCAATCAACTAATTCAATCAATCAATTAATCCAATCAATCAACTAATCAATCAAATCAATCAATCAATCACTAATCAAATCAATCAACTAATCAATCAAGTCAATCAATCAATCACTAATCAAATCAATCAATCAACTAATCCAATCAATCAACTAATCAATCAAATCAATCAACCAATCAACTAATCCAATCAATCAACTAATCAATCAAATCAATCAACCAATCAACTAATCAAATCAATCAATCAATTAACTAATCCAATCAAGTCAATCAATCAATCACTAATCAAATCAATCAATCAACTAATACAATCAATCAACTAATCAATCAAATCAATCAACCAATCAACTAATCAAATCAATCAATCAATTAACTAATCCAATCAAGTCAATCAATCAATCACTAATCAAATCAATCAATCAACTAATACAATCAACTAATTATTCTGTGAATTTTATTTTACCAAATTATTGATTAGTGGCAATCTTACCACATCCGATGAGGAAGAGTAAAGGAAAGTAGTCAACTCCAGAGCAATTCAAGAATAAAATACCTGTACCAGCAGCACTACCCAATTGCTTAATAAGCAATTAATTACCTTAATTTTACAGAATAATTTCAATGCTGGATTTCCAACACAACTCTAATCAAAACAAGTCATTGACAAAAACTCTAATGTGCAATTATCAATTACATCAATTCATCAGTCTGTTGCCAAGTTCCTGCGAAATGGTCACAACATGAAAAATTCTATGTAGACACAATGTATCAATTAAATCCTGTAAGGGAAAGTAGGTTTTGTGGATAAGTACAGTACTGGCCTTAATTTGGCTGGGTGGTTGTCATCGATGCCAGCTGATGTTAGCACCTCCTCTCTCTCTCTCTCTGTCTCCTCCTTCTCGTCTCTCGTATGACAGAAGGACAAAAGGACAAGCAAGAATTTAGTTCATCATTATTTATATATATATATATATATTTTCTTTTCACATTCACGCTAAGAAATAAGCAAACAGCTTAACTCAGGAATATTATAAATAGCTCAATAACATTTTATTTTATTCATTTATTTTATTATTATTATTTTTAATCCGTCAATATATCTCTCATTCACCAACTCAACCGATTATCAACCAAACAGTTTTACAGTCAAGCAATAGTTAATTCAAGAGAACATTTCACTTGTGTGCAAAATTCCCCCTCCCGTTTTCTTTTTGTCTGCACTGAAGCGGACTCTCCCAATCAGTTCAGTGCAGGGGAGTGGCTAAACTCATAAAATCCTACGCGTGCGCAGTTCAGTCACCAATGTGATTTCAGAGTGAAAGGAGCTATAGACAGACCCGCTGTTGCTCCGTTCTCTCCTCCCATAGACAATAACAAGACTCTACAGAACACACAAACAAACACGAAACACACAGAACACAAATCCCACTTCCAAGTTATGTTATCTTTCACTTATCCTAGTTTGCAGATTGATAGTTATGCTGTTATCAATTACAAAACATCTCTATACACTCTTAAAAAGTCCTCCCTGTAGGGTCATGCTATTCTAATAGTTAATGAACATTCTCCTTTTTATAGAGACTCATAAGGTTTTGACCTCAACTACCATATTTCCTTACAAAAGAGTAAAGCCCCTGTTGTCAGAGCCTTAGTCGACGCACAGCTGGAAGTAATCAGAGACGCAGCCCCCCCTTTTTTTTTCTCTGTTTCACACACACAGACAGACACAGAGAAATTGGCTGTCGTTCTCTCACACACACACACAGTTACATACAGGATCCATTTATACAAAGCAAGCATGCTTATCGCCGTTCCTATTTTCTTTTGTATTCCTTTTGCTAAATTTCTGCTACCTTCAGGTTTTAGACATTCAAAAGAGAGGATTACTTCAGACAGATATTTCGTCAAATAAATTCAGAGCGGTAAACTTACAATTGAATATATTGTCTTAAACCAGCAGTTCCCAGAACTGACTTGAGAGTTAATCTAATAACTATCAAGATTTATGGCCATCATATTGATGCCTTGTTGTTTCCCAAGGGCTTCCTTAAATTAACGGCGTCCTAAAGTATACTGTTTTTATTCCTTCATGCCTTATTTCTTAATAATTTTCCTGGACACTGTCTGTCACACTTTTTCCAAGGCAAAATATGTGTCCTATTGGTGTGCCCTATAGACACTCCCCACTTTTTTTTTTATTTTTTTTTTTTAGTTCTCAACGCAAACTAATTTAGAAAATTTAGAACGGAATTCCTATCACACAGCAAAAAAGAACCAGCAAAATGCACGCACAGACCCTTTGACGGTACATCTTGAACACACACACTCTCTGGACTCACAAAACGGCCAGCGCCCAATATTAGTGAAAAAAAGCTCACCTTTTTTGTTTTTGCCGGCTTCTTTGAGCGGGAGTCACTTTGTAGCCCAGGAATGGAATGTTGAGAATAGACGTAACACGACCCAAAAAGAATAAAAAATAAAACTACCTCGTCGCCATTAAATGTAGTGTCTAAAAGACACACCTTTGCTGGTCCATGCTTGTGATGATAAGGAATCCGCCGACACTGTACTCTGTTTATAAAGGTTTATTATAACAAAGTGTATTCAGCATCGAAATTTACAAACACCTGCAGATGTCTGGGACAGCACAGCCAAATATGTAATTTGCTATTCCCCCCTTCTATTGTTCAAGACATGATTTTATATCATTTATGACGTAATATGGTGTGATTCTAAAAAACCAATCCCTGGCCTTTTCCACGTCTCTCCCCATATCATCTTTCCATGAACTACAGTAATGTTTTCCAGATGTTTCCAGCACAGTAGAGTACAGTTCATCCGTTACACCATTTTGCCACATCAGCAAAATCTTAGAGCCAAGTTTCCTACTTTTTGCAACGGTCAGCATATTATAGACTCTAAGACACTACACTAGCAACCACTGCTTTAACCTCTAGGCTACCTGCTGCCCTTGTACAGTCCTGGCTGTGTATGCACAATAACACACACGTCAACACACGACTAAATGTACAACACAAAATAACACAGTAAAAATGACTAAATGTAAGAGTCGTGTAGACATAAGCAGTGCTTTCCATGTATTATACAGTAAGTCATGTAACTTTGCTCCGCCGTCTCCCCGTGCTAGCTAGGATTAGCATTAGCTCAATGTAAATCCCATAAGAACATGCTAGCTAGGATTAGCATTAGCTCTGTGTAAATCCCTTGAGAACATTGCAGGGATCCTGAGAGGATGGGTGGGTAGCGGGAAGCCACTTGTATCCACAGTTAAAGTCCCTGCTATCCCCTTAGCTCCTTAATCATTATCCCTTCCTGCCACTCATATAGAGAGGTGTGTGTGTGGAGGGGGGGGGGGGGGGGGGGATATGTTGTGTGTGGAGGAGAGTATACGGTGTGTGTGTGTGTATCTGTGCATGAGGGGTCTTACCATCACCTCTTAAACACTGTCTTCAAAGCTACGCAGGCTAAGTAATACAGACGTACGTGTAGACATGGCTTAGTGGTACTGATGGGAAGAGAGGGGGGAGGAGATGGGAGGAGAGGTGGGGAGAAGGGATGAGGGGAGGTGAAGTTGAGATATATGCAAAGCCTTAAGGTTCTGTGATGTTTCACCTTTGGGGAACTGGAGGGAGGGAGACAGAGAGTGTGAGGGAGGCAATAAGAGAGGGGGAGAGAGAGAGAGAGAAGTAGGAAAGAAAGGACGTCAGGAGAGGGCGTAGCCGCAGGAAGTCGTTTGGGGGTGAGGGTGCTGCGATATTTTAGGCAATTTTTTTTGTTCCCCGCGCTACAGTCTGTTAATACAGGACTAGTAAAGGCCCAGTGTTACAGACTGCTATATCGGTCTGTTAATACAGGACTAGTAAAGGCCCAGTGTTACAGGCTGCTATATCAGTCTGTTAATACAGGACTAGTAAAGGCCCAGTGTTACAGACTGCTATATCAGTCTGTTAATACAGGACTAGTAAAGGCCCAGTGTTACAGGCTGCTATATCGGTCTGTTAATAGAGGACTAGTAAAGGCCCAGTGCTACAGACTGCTATATCAGTCTGTTAATACAGGACTAGTAAAGGCCCAGTGCTACAGACTGCTATATCAGTCTGTTAATACAGGACTAGTAAAGGCCCAGTGTTACAGACTGCTATATCAGTCTGTTAATACAGGACTAGTAAAGGACCAGTGCTACAGACTGCTATATCAGTCTGTTAATACAGGACTAGTAAAGGCCCAGTGTTACAGACTGCTATATCAGTCTGTTAATACAGGACTAGTAAAGGCCCAGTGTTACAGACTGCTATATCAGTCTGTTAATACAGGACTAGTAAAGGACCAGTGTTACAGACTGCTATATCAGTCTGTTAATACAGGACTAGTAAAGGCCCAGTGTTACAGACTGCTATATCAGTCTGTTAATATAGGACTAGTAAAGGACCAGTGTTACAGACTGCTATATCAGTCTGTTAATACAGGACTAGTAAAGGCCCAGTGTTACAGACTGCTATATATTAGTCTGTTAATACAGGACTAGTAAAGGCCCAGTGTTACTGACTGCTATATCGGTCTGTTAATACAGGACTAGTAAAGGCCCAGTGTTACAGACTGCTATATCGGTCTGTTAATACAGGACTAGTAAAGGCCCAGTGTTACAGACTGCTATATCAGTCTGTTAATACAGGACTAGTAAAGGACCAGTGCTACAGACTGCTATATCAGTCTGTTAATACAGGACTAGTAAAGGCCCAGTGTTACAGACTGCTATATCAGTCTGTTAATACAGGACTAGTAAAGGCCCAGTGTTACAGACTGCTATATCAGTCTGTTAATACAGGACTAGTAAAGGACCAGTGTTACAGACTGCTATATCGGTCTGTTAATACAGGACTAGTAAAGGCCCAGTGTTACAGAATGCTATATCAGTCTGTTAATACAGGACTAGTAAAGGCCCAGTGTTACAGACTGCTATATCAGTCTGTTAATACAGGACTAGTAAAGGCCCAGTGTGACTGACTGCTATATCAGTCTGTTAATACAGGACTAGTAAAGGACCAGTGTTACAGACTGCTATATCAGTCTGTTAATACAGGACTAGTAAAGGACCAGTGTTACAGACTGCTATATCAGTCTGTTAATACAGGACTAGTAAAGGCCCAGTGTTACAGACTGCTATATCAGTCTGTTAATACAGGACTAGTAAAGGCCCAGTGTTACAGACTGCTATATCAGTCTGTTAATATAGGACTAGTAAAGGCCCAGTGTTACAGACTGCTATATCAGTCTGTTAATACAGGACTAGTAAAGGACCAGTGTTACAGACTGCTATATCAGTCTGTTAATGCAGGACTAGTAAAGGACCAGTGTTACAGACTGCTATATCAGTCTGTTAATACAGGACTAGTAAAGGACCAGTGTTACAGACTGCTATATCAGTCTGTTAATGCAGGACTAGTAAAGGACCAGTGTTACAGACTGCTATATCGGTCTGTTAATACAGGACTAGTAAAGGCCCAGTGTGACTGACTGCTATATCAGTCTGTTAATACAGGACTAGTAAAGGCCCAGTGTTACAGACTGCTATATATTAGTCTGTTAATACAGGACTAGTAAAGGCCCAGTGTTACAGACTGCTATATCAGTCTGTTAATACAGGACTAGTAAAGGACCAGTGCACTAATTTTGATGATTAATATTTAATGAATACTTGTTTTTATTCTGATTGTTCAGGGGGTGCGTCAGCATCCTCAGCAACCCCTACTTCCTGTTGCTATGGGGATATATAAATTACAGCTATAGGAGAGGAGGGGAGAAGGGAGGGAAAGAGAGAGATGCAGGACAGAAAGGGAGTCAGGAGACGGTCAGGGACAAATGTCTGAATTGTTCTGTTCAGTTTGGTGAGCTAGATCCAGTGGTTCTGTAGTTGTGTATTAGTGTTTTGTGAGGAGATTGTAAACAGTGGTTCTGTAGTTGTGTATTAGTGTTTTGTGAGGAGATTGTAAACAGTGGTTCTGTAGTTGTGTATTAGTGTTTTGTGAGGAGATTGTAAACAGTGGTTCTGTAGTTGTGTATTAGTGTTTTGTTCGGATAGTGTAAACTGTGGTTCTGTAGTTGTGTATTAGTGTTTTGTGAGAGTAGTGTATGTAGTGAGTTGAATATTCAGCCTTGAACTTCCTCATTGTGTCATTATGTGTAAACAGAGTTATGTTATTGTCATATTCCTCTAGGTCTAGTTATTAAGATTAAATATCTACTTGACCCATCGTAACTTCAATGAGGGTTTGGTTGTCTGATTTTACATGGCTAAGGGTAAACACACTTTTCTTTTCCACATTATGGATATAGGGAGTGCTTGATTGAATGAATTAATCATGAAAGAAAGTCAATTTCACAAGCACTCATCATGTAACATGAAAATAAAATTAAAATAAATTAACTAGAATTTCTCCCAAACTAAGTCATCGTGACACTTCTACAAATTAGGTTTCGCTGGGTCAAGTTGTTCCTATGATGTTTTAATGTACACAGAAATATCAAATGTGTCTGACCATGCAGTGATTTAGTGATTTCATTGATTGTTTGATTAAATGGTTCATCCATCCATTCATCCATCTATTCATTCATTCATTCATTTGTCCTAAAAAATGAAGCACCACTGCATCACCACTGTCAATTATCCATCACCATGGTAACAAGCAGGATGAGGAGTGTGTGTATGTCAGAGAATCATAATTAGTGTGAGAGAGAGTTAGAGGGAGTGTGCCGGCCTGGCTGTTTTAAAGGACGCGTCCCAAATGCCACCTTTTATTCCCTAAATAGTGCACTACTTTTGAACAGAGCCCTATGGGCGTCACTACGGTGTCACTATGGGCCCTGGTCTAAAGTCGTGCACTATATAGGGAATAGGGTGCAATTTGGGAAGCAGCCAAAGCCTCTCTCAGCCCACAATGACCTTGGGAATAAAGTGTTTTTTTAATCAAGGTGTCAACTATAATTGGACCTTAATTATGTGACGTTTATAAAAGACGGCAAGGAAATTGTAGAGCAATGTTCCGTTATTAATGGTTAGAAAGAGGTGGAGAAATCACAATGGGAGGTCAAGCAGCCGAACCATTGGTGTGTGTGTGTGTGTGTAGTCTCTTCCAGTTCACTTCCACAGACCCACCCACACCGTCTCTATGTTATTCCTCTACATATGTCCTAATCTGCCCCTGCTGTTGCTGTTAAAATAATAAAGTCCTTCATGTAAAGGAATGCCACATCACTTGGTAGGAGGTACTCGAGGCCATCCACTTGCTCCATTCCTCCTTTCATCTATGTGGGTGCCTCCCCAACGGCACCATATTCCCTATATAGTTCACTACTTTTGACCAAAGCCTTATGGGCCCTGATGAAAAGTAGTGCACTAAATAGGGAATAGGGTACCATTGGGGATGCAACCTGTATCAGCATGGCTGTTGAGGAGTCATAGGGGGAGAGTGGTTATAGATTAATCATTATTATAGAACATAAAACATTACTGGGAAGAACTCACCTCTTCTTATTCATTAGGGGCATGCTTCTACGTCTCTCTCTCTCTCTCCCTCTCTCCTCTCTCTCTCTCTCCCCCTCTCCCTCTCTCTCTCTCTCTCTCTCTCTCTCTCTCTCTCTCTCTCTCTCTCTCTCTCTCTCTCTCTCTCTCTCTCTCCCTCTCTCTCTTTCTATCTCTAGCAGTTAGAAGAGAGAGAGAGAGAGAAGGTAGCAGTTAGAAGAGAGAGAGAGAGAAGGTAACAGTTAGAAG
>NW_028163130.1:35000-41610 GCF_964263955.1 Coregonus lavaretus | reverse complement strand
TAGTGAAATCAGGCTTAAAGTGACCTGTGGCGCCCCCCTGTGGATGGATCTTGGTGGGGGTGCTTGGACCCCTTCTTGGGGTCTCCCCCAAGCCAGCCATGCCGGCCATGGGCACCCAAAACCCCCATGTGTGAGTGAACAGCCTCCCCAGTGTACCCATAGTGAAATCAGGCTTAAAGTGACCTGTGGCGCCCCCCTGTGGATGGATCTTGGTGGGGGTGCTTGGACCCCTTCTTGGGGTCTCCTCCAAGCCAGCCATGCCGACCATGGGCACCCAAAACCCCCATGTGTGAGTGAACAGCCTCCCCAGTGTACCCATAGTGAAATCAGGCTTAAAGTGACCTGTGGCGCCCCCCTGTGGATGGATCTTGGTGGGGGTGCTTGGACCCCTTCTTGGGGTCTCCCCCAAGCCAGCCATGCCGGCCATGGGCACCCAAAACCCCCATGTGTGAGTGAACAGCCTCCCCAGTGTACCCATAGTGAAATCAGGCTTAAAGTGACCTGTGGCGCCCCCCTGTGGATGGATCTTGGTGGGGGTGCTTGGACCCCTTCTTGGGGTCTCCTCCAAGCCAGCCATGCCGACCATGGGCACCCAAAACCCCCATGTGTGAGTGAACAGCCTCCCCAGTGTACCCATAGTGAAATCAGGCTTAAAGTGACCTGTGGCGCCCCCCTGTGGATGGATCTTGGTGGGGGTGCTTGGACCCCTTCTTGGGGTCTCCTCCAAGCCAGCCATGCCGACCATGGGCACCCAAAACCCCCATGTGTGAGTGAACAGCCTCCCCAGTGTACCCATAGTGAAATCAGGCTTAAAGTGACCTGTGGCGCCCCCCTGTGGATGGATCTTGGTGGGGGTGCTTGGACCCCTTCTTGGGGTCTCCCCCAAGCCAGCCATGCCGGCCATGGGCACCCAAAACCCCCATGTGTGAGTGAACAGCCTCCCCAGTGTACCCATAGTGAAATCAGGCTTAAAGTGACCTGTGGCGCCCCCCTGTGGATGGATCTTGGTGGGGGTGCTTGGACCCCTTCTTGGGGTCTCCTCCAAGCCAGCCATGCCGACCATGGGCACCCAAAACCCCCATGTGTGAGTGAACAGCCTCCCCAGTGTACCCATAGTGAAATCAGGCTTAAAGTGACCTGTGGCGCCCCCCTGTGGATGGATCTTGGTGGGGGTGCTTGGACCCCTTCTTGGGGTCTCCTCCAAGCCAGCCATGCCGACCATGGGCACCCAAAACCCCCATGTGTGAGTGAACAGCCTCCCCAGTGTACCCATAGTGAAATCAGGCTTAAAGTGACCTGTGGCGCCCCCCTGTGGATGGATTCGGCTGTGGGTGCTTGGACCCCTTCTCGGGGTCCCCCCCAAGCCAGCCATGCCGGCCATGGGCACCCAAAACCCCCATGTGTGAGTGAACAGCCTCCCCAGTGTACCCATAGTGAAATCAGGCTTAAAGTGACCTGTGGCGCCCCCCTGTGGATGGATTCGGCTGTGGGTGCTTGGACCCCTTCTCGGGGTCCCCCCCAAGCCAGCCATGCCGGCCATGGGCACCCAAAACCCCCATGTGTGAGTGAACAGCCTCCCCTGTGTCCCCATAGTGAAATCCGGCATAAAGTGACCTGTGGCGCCCCCCTGTGGATGGATTCGGCTGTGGGTGCTTGGACCCCTTCTTGGGGTCCTCCCAAGCCAGCCATGCCGACCATGGGCACCCAAAACCCCCATGTGTGAGTGAACAGCCTCCCCTGGGTACCCATAGTGAAATCAGGCTTAAAATGACATGTGGCGCCCCCCTGTGGATAGATCCGGCTGTGGGTGCTTGGACCCCTTCTTGGGGTCCCCCCCAAGCCATCCATGCCGACCATGGGCACCCCAAACCCCCATGTGTGAGTGAACAGCCTCCCCTGGGTACCCATAGTGAAATCAGGCTTAAAATGACATGTGGCGCCCCCCTGTGGATAGATCCGGCTGTGGGTGCTTGGACCCCTTCTTGGGGTCCCCCCCAAGCTGGCCATGCCTTCAATGGGCACCCAAAACCCCCATGTGTGAGTGAACAGCCTCCCCTGGGTACCCATAGTGAAATCCGGCCTAAAGTGACATGTGGCGCCCCCCTGTGGATGGATCCGGCTGTGGGGTCTTGGACCCCTTCTTGGGGTCCCCCCCAAGCCAGCCATGCCGACCATGGGCACCCAAAACCCCCATGTGTGAGTGAAAAGCCTCCCCTGGGTCCCCATAGTGAAATCCGGCCTACAATGACCTGTGGCGCCCCCCTGTGGATGGATCCGGCTGTGGGGTCTTGGACCCCTTCTTGGGGTCCCCCCCAAGCCAGCCATGCCGACCAAGGGCACCCAAAACCCCCATGTGTGAGTGAAAAGCCTCCCCTGGGTCCCCATAGTGAAATCAGGCTTAAAGTGACCTGTGGCGCCCCCCTGTGGATGGATCTTGGTGGGGGTGCTTGGACCCCTTCTTGGGGTCTCCTCCAAGCCAGCCATGCCGACCAAGGGCACCCAAAACCCCCATGTGTGAGTGAACAGCCTCCCCAGTGTACCCCTAGTGAAATCCGGCCTAAAGTGACCTGTGGCGCCCCCCTGTGGATGGATTCGGCTGTGGGTGCTTGGACCCCTTCTTGGGGTCTCCCCCAAGCCAGCCATGCCGACCATGGGCACCCAAAACCCCCATGTGTGAGTGAACAGCCTCCCCTGGGTCCCCATAGTGAAATCCGGCCTAAAATGACCTGTGGCGCCCCCCTGTGGATGGATCTGGATGGGGGTGCTTGGACCCCTTCTTGGGGTCTCCTCCAAGCCAGCCATGCCGACCATGGGCACCCAAAACCCCCATGTGTGAGTGAACAGCCTCCCCTGGGTCCCCATAGTGAAATCCGGCCTAAAATGACCTGTGGCGCCCCCCTGTGGATGGATCTGGATGGGGGTGCTTGGACCCCTTCTTGGGGTCTCCTCCAAGCCAGCCATGCCGACCATGGGCACCCAAAACCCCCATGTGTGAGTGAACAGCCTCCCCTGGGTCCCCATAGTGAAATCCGGCCTAAAGTGACCTGTGGCGCCCCCCTGTGGATGGATCTGGATGGGGGTGCTTGGACCCCTTCTTGGGGTCACCCCCAAGCCGGCCATGGGCACCCAAAACCCCCATTTGTGAGTTAAGATCATCCCCTGGTTCCCCTAGTGAAATCAGGCTTAAAATGACATGTGGCGCCCCCCTGTGGATGGATCCGGGTGTGGGGTCTTGGACCCACTCTTGGGGTCACCCCCAAGCCGGCCAAGGGCACCCAAAACCCCCATGTGTGAGGTAATAGCCTCCCCTGGTTCTCCTAGTGTCCGCCGGCGGTTTACCATATGGGGGTGTCTGACCACCAACCCAATCCGAGAAAAGTGCATCAAAATCGGCCTTCCGGGAGCCAGGAGTCGGTCCCTGGTTCTCCTAATGTCAACCGGATGATTTCCATATGGGGGTGTCTGACCACCAACCCAATCCGAGAAAAGTGCATCAAAATCGGCCTTCCGGGAGCCAGGAGTCGGTCCCTGGTTCTCCTGGTGTCAACCGGATGGTTTCCATATGGGGGTGTCTGACCACCAACCCAATCCGAGAAAAGTGCATCAAAATCGGCCTTCCGGGAGCCAGGAGTCGGTCCCTGGTTCTCCTGTTGTCAACCGGATGATTTCCATATGGGGGTGTCTGACCACCAACCCAATCCGAGAAAAGTGCATCAAAATCGGCCTTCCGGGAGCCAGGAGTCGGTCCCTGGTTCTCCTAATGTCAACCGGATGATTTCCATATGGGGGTGTCTGACCACCAACCCAATCCGAGAAAAGTGCATCAAAATCGGCCTTCCGGGAGCCAGGAGTCGGTCCCTGGTTCTCCTAATGTCAACCGGATGATTTCCATATGGGGGTGTCTGACCACCAACCCAATCCGAGAAAAGTGCATCAAAATCGGCCTTCCGGGAGCCAGGAGTCGGTCCCTGGTTCTCCTGTTGTCAACCGGATGATTTCCATATGGGGGTGTCTGACCACCAACCCAATCCGAGAAAAGTGCATCAAAATCGGCCTTCCGGGAGCCAGGAGTCGGTCCCTGGTTCTCCTGTTGTCAACCGGATGATTTCCATATGGGGGTGTCTGACCACCAACCCAATCCGAGAAAAGTGCATCAAAATCGGCCTTCCGGGAGCCAGGAGTCGGTCCCTGGTTCTCCTGTTGTCAACCGGATGATTTCCATATGGGGGTGTCTGACCACCAACCCAATCCGAGAAAAGTGCATCAAAATCGGCCTTCCGGGAGCCAGGAGTCGGTCCCTGGTTCTCCTGTTGTCAACCGGATGATTTCCATATGGGGGTGTCTGACCACCAACCCAATCCGAGAAAAGTGCATCAAAATCGGCCTTCCGGGAGCCAGGAGTCGGTCCCTGGTTCTCATAGTGTCAACCGGATGGTTTCCATATGGGGGTGTCTGACCACCAACCCAATCCGAAAAAAGTGCATCAAAATCGGCCTTCCGGGAGCCAGGAGTCGGTCCCTGGTTCTCATAGTGTCAACCGGATGATTTCCATATGGGGGTGTCTGACCACCAACCCAATCCGAGAAAAGTGCATCAAAATCGGCCTTCCGGGAGCCAGGAGTCGGTCCCTGGTTCTCATAGTGTCAACCGGATGATTTCCATATGGGGGTGTCTGACCACCAACCCAATCCGAGAAAAGTGCATCAAAATCGGCCTTCCGGGAGCCAGGAGTCGGTCCCTGGTTCTCATAGTGTCAACCGGATGATTTCCATATGGGGGTGTCTGACCACCAACCCAATCCGAGAAAAGTGCATCAAAATCGGCCTTCCGGGAGCCAGGAGTCGGTCCCTGGTTCTCCTGTTGTCAACCGGATGATTTCCATATGGGGGTGTCTGACCACCAACCCAATCCGAGAAAAGTGCATCAAAATCGGCCTTCCGGGAGCCAGGAGTCGGTCCCTGGTTCTCCTGTTGTCAACCGGATGATTTCCATATGGGGGTGTCTGACCACCAACCCAATCCGAGAAAAGTGCATCAAAATCGGCCTTCCGGGAGCCAGGAGTCGGTCCCTGGTTCTCCTTTGTCAACCGGATGATTTCCATATGGGGGTGTCTGACCACCAACCCAATCCGAGAAAAGTGCATCAAAATCGGCCTTCCGGGAGCCAGGAGTCGGTCCCTGGTTCTCATAGTGTCAACCGGATGGTTTCCATATGGGGGTGTCTGACCACCAACCCAATCCGAAAAAAGTGCATCAAAATCGGCCTTCCGGGAGCCAGGAGTCGGTCCCTGGTTCTCATAGTGTCAACCGGATGATTTCCATATGGGGGTGTCTGACCACCAACCCAATCCGAGAAAAGTGCATCAAAATCGGCCTTCCGGGAGCCAGGAGTCGGTCCCTGGTTCTCATAGTGTCAACCGGATGATTTCCATATGGGGGTGTCTGACCACCAACCCAATCCGAGAAAAGTGCATCAAAATCGGCCTTCCGGGAGCCAGGAGTCGGTCCCTGGTTCTCATAGTGTCAACCGGATGATTTCCATATGGGGGTGTCTGACCACCAACCCAATCCGAGAAAAGTGCATCAAAATCGGCCTTCCGGGAGCCAGGAGTCGGTCCCTGGTTCTCCTGTTGTCAACCGGATGATTTCCATATGGGGGTGTCTGACCACCAACCCAATCCGAGAAAAGTGCATCAAAATCGGCCTTCCGGGAGCCAGGAGTCGGTCCCTGGTTCTCCTGTTGTCAACCGGATGATTTCCATATGGGGGTGTCTGACCACCAACCCAATCCGAGAAAAGTGCATCAAAATCGGCCTTCCGGGAGCCAGGAGTCGGTCCCTGGTTCTCCTGTTGTCAACCGGATGATTTCCATATGGGGGTGTCTGACCACCAACCCAATCCGAGAAAAGTGCATCAAAATCGGCCTTCCGGGAGCCAGGAGTCGGTCCCTGGTTCTCATAGTGTCAACCGGATGGTTTCCATATGGGGGTGTCTGACCACCAACCCAATCCGAAAAAAGTGCATCAAAATCGGCCTTCCGGGAGCCAGGAGTCGGTCCCTGGTTCTCATAGTGTCAACCGGATGATTTCCATATGGGGGTGTCTGACCACCAACCCAATCCGAGAAAAGTGCATCAAAATCGGCCTTCCGGGAGCCAGGAGTCGGTCCCTGGTTCTCATAGTGTCAACCGGATGATTTCCATATGGGGGTGTCTGACCACCAACCCAATCCGAGAAAAGTGCATCAAAATCGGCCTTCCGGGAGCCAGGAGTCGGTCCCTGGTTCTCATAGTGTCAACCGGATGGTTTCCATATGGGGGTGTCTGACCACCAACCCAATCCGAGAAAAGTGCATCAAAATCGGCCTTCCGGGAGCCAGGAGTCGGTCCCTGGTTCTCATAGTGTCAACCGGATGGTTTCCATATGGGGGTGTCTGACCACCAACCCAATCCGAAAAAAGTGCATCAAAATCGGCCTTCCGGGAGCCAGGAGTCGGTCCCTGGTTCTCATAGTGTCAACCGGATGGTTTCCATATGGGGGTGTCTGACCACCAACCCAATCCGAAAAAAGTGCATCAAAATCGGCCTTCCGGGAGCCAGGAGTCGGTCCCTG
>NW_028163130.1:15000-25000 GCF_964263955.1 Coregonus lavaretus | reverse complement strand
AGATGGTTTGAGCGGACACAGAGTGTGGGCCTGTAGGCATGGAGGTCGGGGAGGCCCATGCAGTGAGCTGCAGTCTCAGTCCGAGTGAGAGATGGTTTGAGCGGACACGGAGTGTGGGCCTGGAGGCATGGAGGTCGGGGAGGCCCATGCAGTGAGCTGCAGTCTCAGTCCGAGTGAGAGATGGTTTGAGCGGACACAGAGTGTGGGCCTGTAGGCATGGAGGTCGGGGAGGCCCATGCAGTGAGCTGCAGTCTCAGTCCGAGTGAGAGATGGTTTGAGCGGACACGGAGTGTGGGCCTGGAGGCATGGAGGTCGGGGAGGCCCATGCAGTGAGCTGCAGTCTCAGTCCGAGTGAGAGATGGTTTGAGCGGACACAGAGTGTGGGCCTGGAGGCATGGAGGTCGGGGACGCCCATGCAGTGAGCTGCAGTCTCAGTCCGAGTGAGAGATGGTTTGAGCGGACACGGAGTGTGGGCCTGGAGGCATGGAGGTCGGGGACGCCCATGCAGTGAGCTGCAGTCTCAGTCCGAGTGAGAGATGGTTTGAGCGGACACGGAGTGTGGGCCTGGAGGCATGGAGGTCGGGGACGCCCATGCAGTGAGCTGCAGTCTCAGTCCGAGTGAGAGATGGTTTGAGCGGACACGGAGTGTGGGCCTGGAGGCATGGAGGTCGGGGACGCCCATGCAGTGAGCTGCAGTCTCAGTCCGAGTGAGAGATGGTTTGAGCGGACACGGAGTGTGGGCCTGGAGGCATGGAGGTCGGGGACGCCCATGCAGTGAGCTGCAGTCTCAGTCCGAGTGAGAGATGGTTTGAGCGGACACGGAGTGTGGGCCTGGAGGCATGGAGGTCGGGGACGCCCATGCAGTGAGCTGCAGTCTCAGTCCGAGTGAGAGATGGTTTGAGCGGGCAGGGAGTGTGGGCTTGGTGGTCGTGGTTCTGGAGCCCAGGCCATCCAGGGAGTGAGCTGCAGTCTGAGGCCGAGTGAGAGAGGGTTTGAGTGGGCAGGGAGTGTGGGCTTGGTGGTCGTGGTTCTGGAGCCCAGGCCATCCAGGGAGTGAGCTGCAGTCTGAGGCCGAGTGAGAGAGGGTTTGAGTGGGCAGGGAGTGTGGGCTTGGTGGTCGTGGTTCTGGAGCCCAGGCCATCCAGGGAGTGAGCTGCAGTCTCAGGCCGAGTGAGAGAGGGTTTCACTGGGCAGGGAGTGTGGGCTTGGTGGTCGTGGTTCTGGAGCCCAGGCCATCCAGGGAGTGAGCTGCAGTCTCAGGCCGAGTGAGAGAGGGTTTCACTGGGCATGGAGTGTAGAGATGGAGGCAATGAGCTCCAGAGGTCACAAAGGTCAATGTGGGCCTGCATGGCTGTCAGCAGGGCCACAGAGAGAAGGCCCAAGTGAATAGGTGTGTCTGTGTGAGTGAGTGAACCTGTCTCATAGGGGGGCAGAGCAGGCATCCCCTTTGGGGGCTGTCTGCTCTGTCCCCCTTTTTTTTTGGCCTCCTATACCTCTGGAGGTCAAGGGAGTAAGCTGTACTCTCAAGCCCATGTGAGAGAGGCTTTTAATGGGAAGAGAGAGTTTAAAAAGAGGCATGGAGCTCCAGAGGTCACAAAGGTCAATGTGGGCCTGCATGGATGTCAGCAGGGCATGAGGGAGAAGGCCCAAGTGAATAGGTGTGTCTGTGTGAGTGAGTGAACCTGTCTCATAGGGGGGCAGAGCAGGCATCCCCTTTGGGGGCTGTCTGCTCTGTCCCCCTTTTTTTTTGGCCTCCTATACCTCTGGAGGTCAAGGGAGTAAGCTGTACTCTCAAGCCCATGGGAGAGAGGGTTTTAATAGGGAGAGAGTGATTAAAAAGAGGCATGGTGCTCCAGGGGAGTGAGCTGTACTCTCATGCCCATGGGAGATGCCCTTTACTAGGCAGGGAGTTTAGAACAAGGTGCATGGAGCTCCAGAGGTCACAAAGGTCAATGTGGGCCTGCATGGATGTCAGCAGGGCATGAGGGAGAAGGCCCAAGTGAATAGGTTTGTCTGTGTGTGTCTGTGTGAGTGAGTGAGTGAGTGTGTGTGTGAACCTTTCCCACAGGAGGGCAGCACTGTGCAGGCAGCTCCAATGGAGGCTGGCTGCTCTGTGCCCATGTATTATTTGTTCTCTCTCTCTCTCTCTCCCCTTTCTTCTGGCCTGCTGGATCACTTTTGTGTGTGGAGGGCTGGACTCTGTCTCACCCATCCCAGCCATGGGCACCCAGAATGCCCATGTGTGAGTCAGGAGCCCTCCCCTGGTTCTCCTAGTGAAAATGACCTGTGGCGCCCCCCTGTGGATGGATCTTGGTGGGGGTGCTTGGACCCCTTCTTGGGGTCTCCCCCAAGCCAGCCATGCCGGCCATGGGCACCCAAAACCCCCATGTGTGAGTGAACAGCCTCCCCAGTGTCCCCCTAGTGAAATCAGGCTTAAAGTGACCTGTGGCGCCCCCCTGTGGATGGATCTTGGTGGGGGTGCTTGGACCCCTTCTTGGGGTCTCCCCCAAGCCAGCCATGCCGGCCATGGGCACCCAAAACCCCCATGTGTGAGTGAACAGCCTCCCCAGTGTACCCATAGTGAAATCAGGCTTAAAGTGACCTGTGGCGCCCCCCTGTGGATGGATCTTGGTGGGGGTGCTTGGACCCCTTCTTGGGGTCTCCTCCAAGCCAGCCATGCCGACCATGGGCACCCAAAACCCCCATGTGTGAGTGAACAGCCTCCCCAGTGTACCCATAGTGAAATCAGGCTTAAAGTGACCTGTGGCGCCCCCCTGTGGATGGATCTTGGTGGGGGTGCTTGGACCCCTTCTTGGGGTCTCCCCCAAGCCAGCCATGCCGGCCATGGGCACCCAAAACCCCCATGTGTGAGTGAACAGCCTCCCCAGTGTACCCATAGTGAAATCAGGCTTAAAGTGACCTGTGGCGCCCCCCTGTGGATGGATCTTGGTGGGGGTGCTTGGACCCCTTCTTGGGGTCTCCTCCAAGCCAGCCATGCCGACCATGGGCACCCAAAACCCCCATGTGTGAGTGAACAGCCTCCCCAGTGTACCCATAGTGAAATCAGGCTTAAAGTGACCTGTGGCGCCCCCCTGTGGATGGATCTTGGTGGGGGTGCTTGGACCCCTTCTTGGGGTCTCCTCCAAGCCAGCCATGCCGACCATGGGCACCCAAAACCCCCATGTGTGAGTGAACAGCCTCCCCAGTGTACCCATAGTGAAATCAGGCTTAAAGTGACCTGTGGCGCCCCCCTGTGGATGGATCTTGGTGGGGGTGCTTGGACCCCTTCTTGGGGTCTCCCCCAAGCCAGCCATGCCGGCCATGGGCACCCAAAACCCCCATGTGTGAGTGAACAGCCTCCCCAGTGTACCCATAGTGAAATCAGGCTTAAAGTGACCTGTGGCGCCCCCCTGTGGATGGATCTTGGTGGGGGTGCTTGGACCCCTTCTTGGGGTCTCCTCCAAGCCAGCCATGCCGACCATGGGCACCCAAAACCCCCATGTGTGAGTGAACAGCCTCCCCAGTGTACCCATAGTGAAATCAGGCTTAAAGTGACCTGTGGCGCCCCCCTGTGGATGGATCTTGGTGGGGGTGCTTGGACCCCTTCTTGGGGTCTCCCCCAAGCCAGCCATGCCGGCCATGGGCACCCAAAACCCCCATGTGTGAGTGAACAGCCTCCCCAGTGTACCCATAGTGAAATCAGGCTTAAAGTGACCTGTGGCGCCCCCCTGTGGATGGATCTTGGTGGGGGTGCTTGGACCCCTTCTTGGGGTCTCCTCCAAGCCAGCCATGCCGACCATGGGCACCCAAAACCCCCATGTGTGAGTGAACAGCCTCCCCAGTGTACCCATAGTGAAATCAGGCTTAAAGTGACCTGTGGCGCCCCCCTGTGGATGGATCTTGGTGGGGGTGCTTGGACCCCTTCTTGGGGTCTCCTCCAAGCCAGCCATGCCGACCATGGGCACCCAAAACCCCCATGTGTGAGTGAACAGCCTCCCCAGTGTACCCATAGTGAAATCAGGCTTAAAGTGACCTGTGGCGCCCCCCTGTGGATGGATCTTGGTGGGGGTGCTTGGACCCCTTCTTGGGGTCTCCCCCAAGCCAGCCATGCCGGCCATGGGCACCCAAAACCCCCATGTGTGAGTGAACAGCCTCCCCAGTGTACCCATAGTGAAATCAGGCTTAAAGTGACCTGTGGCGCCCCCCTGTGGATGGATCTTGGTGGGGGTGCTTGGACCCCTTCTTGGGGTCTCCTCCAAGCCAGCCATGCCGACCATGGGCACCCAAAACCCCCAGTGAGTGAACAGCCTCCCCAGTGTACCCATAGTGAAATCAGGCTTAAAGTGACCTGTGGCGCCCCCCTGTGGATGGATCTTGGTGGGGGTGCTTGGACCCCTTTTGGGGTCTCCTCCAAGCCAGCCATGCCGACCATGGGCACCCAAAACCCCCATGTGTGAGTGAACAGCCTCCCCAGTGTACCCATAGTGAAATCAGGCTTAAAGTGACCTGTGGCGCCCCCCTGTGGATGGATTCGGCTGTGGGTGCTTGGACATCCGGCCATGGGCAAAAACCCCAGTGATGAACAGCCTCCCCAGTGTACCCATAGTGAAATCAGGCTTAAAGTGACCTGTGGCGCCCCCCCTGTGGATGGATTCGGCTGTGGGTGACCTGTGGCGCCCCCCTGTGGATGGATTCGGCTGTGGGTGCTTGGACCCCTTCTCGGGGTCCCCCCCAGCCAGCCATGCCGGCCATGGGCACCCAAAACCCCCATGTGTGAGTGAACAGCCTCCCCTGTGTCCCCATAGTGAAATCCGGCATAAAGTGACCTGTGGCGCCCCCCTGTGGATGGATTCGGCTGTGGGTGCTTGGACCCCTTCTTGGGGTCTCCTCCAAGCCAGCCATGCCGACCATGGGCACCCAAAACCCCCATGTGTGAGTGAACAGCCTCCCCTGGGTACCCATAGTGAAATCAGGCTTAAAATGACATGTGGCGCCCCCCTGTGGATAGATCCGGCTGTGGGTGCTTGGACCCCTTCTTGGGGTCCCCCCCAAGCCATCCATGCCGACCATGGGCACCCCAAACCCCCATGTGTGAGTGAACAGCCTCCCTGGGTACCCATAGTGAAATCAGGCTTAAAATGACATGTGGCGCCCCCCTGTGGATAGATCCGGCTGTGGGTGCTTGGACCCCTTCTTGGGGTCCCCCCCAAGCTGGCCATGCCTTCAATGGGCACCCAAAACCCCCATGTGTGAGTGAACAGCCTCCCCTGGGTACCCATAGTGAAATCCGGCCTAAAGTGACATGTGGCGCCCCCTGTGGATGGATCCGGCTGTGGGGTCTTGGACCCCTTCTTGGGGTCCCCCCCAAGCCAGCCATGCCGACCATGGGCACCCAAAACCCCCATGTGTGAGTGAAAAGCCTCCCCTGGGTCCCCATAGTGAAATCCGGCCTACAATGACCTGTGGCGCCCCCCTGTGGATGGATCCGGCTGTGGGGTCTTGGACCCCTTCTTGGGGTCCCCCCCAAGCCAGCCATGCCGACCAAGGGCACCCAAAACCCCCATGTGTGAGTGAAAAGCCTCCCCTGGGTCCCCATAGTGAAATCAGGCTTAAAGTGACCTGTGGCGCCCCCCTGTGGATGGATCTTGGTGGGGGTGCTTGGACCCCTTCTTGGGGTCTCCTCCAAGCCAGCCATGCCGACCAAGGGCACCCAAAACCCCCATGTGTGAGTGAACAGCCTCCCCAGTGTACCCCTAGTGAAATCCGGCCTAAAGTGACCTGTGGCGCCCCCCTGTGGATGGAT
The DNA here is from genome assembly GCF_964263955.1 of Coregonus lavaretus. Classification (NCBI taxonomy): domain Eukaryota; kingdom Metazoa; phylum Chordata; class Actinopteri; order Salmoniformes; family Salmonidae; genus Coregonus; species Coregonus lavaretus. The sequence goes on along the minus strand of NW_028163130.1, from coordinate 19,197 downwards.
TCGGCTGTGGGTGCTTGGACCCCTTCTTGGGGTCTCCCCCAAGCCAGCCATGCCGACCATGGGCACCCAAAACCCCCATGTGTGAGTGAACAGCCTCCCCTGGGTCCCCATAGTGAAATCCGGCCTAAAATGACCTGTGGCGCCCCCCTGTGGATGGATCTGGATGGGGGTGCTTGGACCCCTTCTTGGGGTCTCCTCCAAGCCAGCCATGCCGACCATGGGCACCCAAAACCCCCATGTGTGAGTGAACAGCCTCCCCTGGGTCCCCATAGTGAAATCCGGCCTAAAATGACCTGTGGCGCCCCCCTGTGGATGGATCTGGATGGGGGTGCTTGGACCCCTTCTTGGGGTCTCCTCCAAGCCAGCCATGCCGACCATGGGCACCCAAAACCCCCATGTGTGAGTGAACAGCCTCCCCTGGGTCCCCATAGTGAAATCCGGCCTAAAGTGACCTGTGGCGCCCCCCTGTGGATGGATCTGGATGGGGGTGCTTGGACCCCTTCTTGGGGTCACCCCCAAGCCGGCCATGGGCACCCAAAACCCCCATTTGTGAGTTAAGATCATCCCCTGGTTCCCCTAGTGAAATCAGGCTTAAAATGACATGTGGCGCCCCCCTGTGGATGGATCCGGGTGTGGGGTCTTGGACCACTCTTGGGGTCACCCCCAAGCCGGCCAAGGGCACCCAAAACCCCCATGTGTGAGGTAATAGCCTCCCCTGGTTCTCCTAGTGTCCGCCGGCGGTTTACCATATGGGGGTGTCTGACCACCAACCCAATCCGAGAAAAGTGCATCAAAATCGGCCTTCCGGGAGCCAGGAGTCGGTCCCTGGTTCTCCTAATGTCAACCGGATGATTTCCATATGGGGGTGTCTGACCACCAACCCCAATCCGAGAAAAGTGCATCAAAATCGGCCTTCCGGGAGCCAGGAGTCGGTCCCTGGTTCTCCTGGTGTCAACCGGATGGTTTCCATATGGGGGTGTCTGACCACCAACCCAATCCGAGAAAAGTGCATCAAAATCGGCCTTCCGGGAGCCAGGAGTCGGTCCCTGGTTCTCCTGTTGTCAACCGGATGATTTCCATATGGGGGTGTCTGACCACCAACCCAATCCGAGAAAAGTGCATCAAAATCGGCCTTCCGGGAGCCAGGAGTCGGTCCCTGGTTCTCCTAATGTCAACCGGATGATTTCCATATGGGGGTGTCTGACCACCAACCCAATCCGAGAAAAGTGCATCAAAATCGGCCTTCCGGGAGCCAGGAGTCGGTCCCTGGTTCTCCTAATGTCAACCGGATGATTTCCATATGGGGGTGTCTGACCCACCAACCCAATCCGAGAAAAGTGCATCAAAATCGGCCTTCCGGGAGCCAGGAGTCGGTCCCTGGTTCTCCTGTTGTCAACCGGATGATTTCCATATGGGGTGTCTGACCACCAACCCAATCCGAGAAAAGTGCATCAAATCGGCCTTCCGGAGCCAGGAGTCGGTCCCTGGTTCTCCTGTTGTCAACCGGATGATTTCCATATGGGGGTGTCTGACCACCAACCCAATCCGAGAAAAGTGCATCAAAATCGGCCTTCCGGGAGCCAGGAGTCGGTCCCTGGTTCTCCTGTTGTCAACCGGATGATTTCCATATGGGGGTGTCTGACCACCAACCCAATCCGAGAAAAGTGCATCAAAATCGCCTTCCGGGAGCCAGGAGTCGGTCCCTGGTTCTCCTGTTGTCAACCGGATGATTTCCATATGGGGGTGTCTGACCACCAACCCAATCCGAGAAAGTGCATCAAAATCGGCCTTCCGGGAGCCAGGAGTCGGTCCCTGGTTCTCATAGTGTCAACCGGATGGTTTCCATATGGGGGTGTCTGACCACCAACCCAATCCGAAAAAAGTGCATCAAAATCGGCCTTCCGGGAGCCAGGAGTCGGTCCCTGGTTCTCATAGTGTCACCGGATGATTTCCATATGGGGGTGTCTGACCACCAACCCAATCCGAGAAAAGTGCATCAAAATCGGCCTTCCGGGAGCCAGGAGTCGGTCCTGGTTCTCATAGTGTCAACCGGATGATTTCCATATGGGGGTGTCTGACCACCAACCCAATCCGAGAAAAGTGCATCAAAATCGGCCTTCCGGGAGCCAGGAGTCGGTCCCTGGTTCTCATAGTGTCAACCGGATGATTTCCATATGGGGGTGTCTGACCACCAACCCAATCCGAGAAAAGTGCATCAAAATCGGCCTTCCGGGAGCCAGGAGTCGGTCCCTGGTTCTCCTGTTGTCAACCGGATGATTTCCATATGGGGGTGTCTGACCACCAACCCCAATCCGAGAAAAGTGCATCAAAATCGGCCTTCCGGGAGCCAGGAGTCGGTCCCTGGTTCTCCTGTTGTCACCGGATGATTTCCATATGGGGGTGTCTGACCACCAACCCAATCCGAGAAAAGTGCATCAAAATCGGCCTTCCGGGAGCCAGGAGTCGGTCCCTGGTTCTCCTGTTGTCAACCGGATGATTTCCATATGGGGGTGTCTGACCACCAACCCAATCCGAGAAAAGTGCATCAAAATCGGCCTTCCGGGAGCCAGGAGTCGGTCCCTGGTTCTCATAGTGTCAACCGGATGGTTTCCATATGGGGGTGTCTGACCACCAACCCAATCCGAAAAAAGTGCATCAAAATCGGCCTTCCGGGAGCCAGGAGTCGGTCCCTGGTTCTCATAGTGTCAACCGGATGATTTCCATATGGGGGTGTCTGACCACCAACCCAATCCGAGAAAAGTGCATCAAAATCGGCCTTCCGGGAGCCAGGAGTCGGTCCCTGGTTCTCATAGTGTCAACCGGATGATTTCCATATGGGGGTGTCTGACCACCAACCCAATCCGAGAAAAGTGCATCAAAATCGGCCTTCCGGGAGCCAGGAGTCGGTCCCTGGTTCTCATAGTGTCAACCGGATGATTTCCATATGGGGGTGTCTGACCACCAACCCAATCCGAGAAAAGTGCATCAAAATCGGCCTTCCGGGAGCCAGGAGTCGGTCCCTGGTTCTCCTGTTGTCAACCGGATGATTTCCATATGGGGGTGTCTGACCACCAACCCAATCCGAGAAAAGTGCATCAAAATCGGCCTTCCGGGAGCCAGGAGTCGGTCCCTGGTTCTCCTGTTGTCAACCGGATGATTTCCATATGGGGGTGTCTGACCACCAACCCAATCCGAGAAAAGTGCATCAAAATCGGCCTTCCGGGAGCCAGGAGTCGGTCCCTGGTTCTCCTGTTGTCAACCGGATGATTTCCATATGGGGGTGTCTGACCACCAACCCAATCCGAGAAAAGTGCATCAAAATCGGCCTTCCGGGAGCCAGGAGTCGGTCCCTGGTTCTCATAGTGTCAACCGGATGGTTTCCATATGGGGGTGTCTGACCACCAACCCAATCCGAAAAAAGTGCATCAAAATCGGCCTTCCGGGAGCCAGGAGTCGGTCCCTGGTTCTCATAGTGTCAACCGGATGATTTCCATATGGGGGTGTCTGACCACCAACCCAATCCGAGAAAAGTGCATCAAAATCGGCCTTCCGGGAGCCAGGAGTCGGTCCCTGGTTCTCATAGTGTCAACCGGATGATTTCCATATGGGGGTGTCTGACCACCAACCCAATCCGAGAAAAGTGCATCAAAATCGGCCTTCCGGGAGCCAGGAGTCGGTCCCTGGTTCTCATAGTGTCAACCGGATGGTTTCCATATGGGGGTGTCTGACCACCAACCCAATCCGAGAAAAGTGCATCAAAATCGGCCTTCCGGGAGCCAGGAGTCGGTCCCTGGTTCTCATAGTGTCAACCGGATGGATTTCCATATGGGGGTGTCTGACCACCAACCCAATCCGAAAAAAGTGCATCAAAATCGGCCTTCCGGGAGCCAGGAGTCGGTCCCTGGTTCTCATAGTGTCAACCGGATGGTTTCCATATGGGGGTGTCTGACCACCAACCCAATCCGAAAAAAGTGCATCAAAATCGGCCTTCCGGGAGCCAGGAGTCGGTCCCTGGTTCTCATAGTGTCAACCGGATGGTTTCCATATGGGGGTGTCTGACCACCAACCCAATCCGAAAAAAGTGCATCAAAATCGGCCTTCCGGGAGCCAGGAGTCGGTCCCTGGTTCTCCTGTTGTCAACCGGATGATTTCCATATGGGGGTGTCTGACCACCACCCCAATCCGAAAAAAGTGCAT
>NW_028163130.1:0-5000 GCF_964263955.1 Coregonus lavaretus | reverse complement strand
GGCCTGGAGGCATGGAGGTCGGGGAGGCCCATGCAGTGAGCTGCAGTCTCAGTCCGAGTGAGAGATGGTTTGAGCGGACACAGAGTGTGGGCCTGGAGGCATGGAGGTCGGGGAGGCCCATGCAGTGAGCTGCAGTCTCAGTCCGAGTGAGAGATGGTTTGAGCGGACACAGAGTGTGGGCCTGGAGGCATGGAGGTCGGGGACGCCCATGCAGTGAGCTGCAGTCTCAGTCCGAGTGAGAGATGGTTTGAGCGGACACGGAGTGTGGGCCTGGAGGCATGGAGGTCGGGGACGCCCATGCAGTGAGCTGCAGTCTCAGTCCGAGTGAGAGATGGTTTGAGCGGACACGGAGTGTGGGCCTGGAGGCATGGAGGTCGGGGAGGCCCATGCAGTGAGCTGCAGTCTCAGTCCGAGTGAGAGATGGTTTGAGCGGACACAGAGTGTGGGCCTGGAGGCATGGAGGTCGGGGACGCCCATGCAGTGAGCTGCAGTCTCAGTCCGAGTGAGAGATGGTTTGAGCGGACACGGAGTGTGGGCCTGGAGGCATGGAGGTCGGGGACGCCCATGCAGTGAGCTGCAGTCTCAGTCCGAGTGAGAGATGGTTTGAGCGGACACGGAGTGTGGGCCTGGAGGCATGGAGGTCGGGGACGCCCATGCAGTGAGCTGCAGTCTCAGTCCGAGTGAGAGATGGTTTGAGCGGGCAGGGAGTGTGGGCTTGGTGGTCGTGGTTCTGGAGCCCAGGCCATCCAGGGAGTGAGCTGCAGTCTGAGGCCGAGTGAGAGAGGGTTTGAGTGGGCAGGGAGTGTGGGCTTGGTGGTCGTGGTTCTGGAGCCCAGGCCATCCAGGGAGTGAGCTGCAGTCTGAGGCCGAGTGAGAGAGGGTTTGAGTGGGCAGGGAGTGTGGGCTTGGTGGTCGTGGTTCTGGAGCCCAGGCCATCCAGGGAGTGAGCTGCAGTCTCAGGCCGAGTGAGAGAGGGTTTCACTGGGCATGGAGTGTAGAGATGGAGGCAATGAGCTCCAGAGGTCACAAAGGTCAATGTGGGCCTGCATGGCTGTCAGCAGGGCCACAGAGAGAAGGCCCAAGTGAATAGGTGTGTCTGTGTGAGTGAGTGAACCTGTCTCATAGGGGGGCAGAGCAGGCATCCCCTTTGGGGGCTGTCTGCTCTGTCCCCCTTTTTTTTTGGCCTCCTATACCTCTGGAGGTCAAGGGAGTAAGCTGTACTCTCAAGCCCATGTGAGAGAGGCTTTTAATGGGAAGAGAGAGTTTAAAAAGAGGCATGGAGCTCCAGAGGTCACAAAGGTCAATGTGGGCCTGCATGGATGTCAGCAGGGCATGAGGGAGAAGGCCCAAGTGAATAGGTGTGTCTGTGTGAGTGAGTGAACCTGTCTCATAGGGGGGCAGAGCAGGCATCCCCTTTGGGGGCTGTCTGCTCTGTCCCCCTTTTTTTTTTGGCCTCCTATACCTCTGGAGGTCAAGGGAGTAAGCTGTACTCTCAAGCCCATGGGAGAGAGGGTTTTAATAGGGAGAGAGTGATTAAAAAGAGGCATGGTGCTCCAGGGGAGTGAGCTGTACTCTCATGCCCATGGGAGATGCCCTTTACTAGGCAGGGAGTTTAGAACAAGGTGCATGGAGCTCCAGAGGTCACAAAGGTCAATGTGGGCCTGCATGGATGTCAGCAGGGCATGAGGGAGAAGGCCCAAGTGAATAGGTTTGTCTGTGTGTGTCTGTGTGAGTGAGTGAGTGAGTGTGTGTGTGAACCTTTCCCACAGGAGGGCAGCACTGTGCAGGCAGCTCCAATGGAGGCTGGCTGCTCTGTGCCCATGTATTATTTGTTCTCTCTCTCTCTCTCTCCCCTTTCTTCTGGCCTGCTGGGTCACTTTTGTGTGTGGAGGGCTGGACTCTGTCTCACCCATCCCAGCCATGGGCACCCAGAATGCCCATGTGTGAGTCAGGAGCCCTCCCCTGGTTCTCCTAGTGAAAATGACCTGTGGCGCCCCCCTGTGGATGGATCTTGGTGGGGGTGCTTGGACCCCTTCTTGGGGTCCCCCCCAAGCCAGCCATGCCGACCAAGGGCACCCAAAACCCCCATGTGTGAGTGAAAAGCCTCCCCTGGGTCCCCATAGTGAAATCCGGCCTAAAGTGACCTGTGGCGCCCCCCTGTGGATGGATCCGGCTGTGGGGTCTTGGACCCCTTCTTGGGGTCCCCCCCAAGCCAGCCATGCCGACCAAGGGCACCCAAAACCCCCATGTGTGAGTGAAAAGCCTCCCCTGGGTCCCCATAGTGAAATCCGGCCTAAAGTGACCTGTGGCGCCCCCCTGTGGATGGATCCGGCTGTGGGGTCTTGGACCCCTTCTTGGGGTCCCCCCCAAGCCATCCATGCCGGCCATGGGCACCCAAAACCCCCATGTGTGAGTGAACAGCCTCCCCTGGGTACCCATAGTGAAATCAGGCTTAAAGTGACCTGTGGCGCCCCCCTGTGGATGGATCTTGGTGGGGGTGCTTGGACCCCTTCTTGGGGTCTCCTCCAAGCCAGCCATGCCGACCATGGGCACCCAAAACCCCCATGTGTGAGTGAACAGCCTCCCCAGTGTCCCCCCAGTGAAATCAGGCTTAAAGTGACCTGTGGCGCCCCCCTGTGGATGGATTCGGCTGTGGGTGCTTGGACCCCTTCTTGGGGTCTCCCCCAAGCCAGCCATGCCGACCAAGGGCACCCAAAACCCCCATGTGTGAGTGAACAGCCTCCCCTGGGTCCCCATAGTGAAATCCGGCCTAAAGTGACCTGTGGCGCCCCCCTGTGGATGGATCCGGCTGTGGGGTCTTGGACCCCTTCTTGGGGTCCCCCCCAAGCCATCCATGCCGGCCATGGGCACCCAAAACCCCCATGTGTGAGTGAACAGCCTCCCCTGGGTACCCATAGTGAAATCAGGCTTAAAGTGACCTGTGGCGCCCCCCTGTGGATGGATCTTGGTGGGGGTGCTTGGACCCCTTCTTGGGGTCTCCTCCAAGCCAGCCATGCCGACCATGGGCACCCAAAACCCCCATGTGTGAGTGAACAGCCTCCCCAGTGTACCCATAGTGAAATCAGGCTTAAAGTGACCTGTGGCGCCCCCCTGTGGATGGATCTTGGTGGGGGTGCTTGGACCCCTTCTTGGGGTCTCCCCCAAGCCAGCCATGCCGACCAAGGGCACCCAAAACCCCCATGTGTGAGTGAACAGCCTCCCCAGTGTCCCCCCAGTGAAATCAGGCCTAAAGTGACCTGTGGCGCCCCCCTGTGGATGGATTCGGCTGTGGGTGCTTTGGACCCCTTCTTGGGGTCTCCCCCAAGCCAGCCATGCCGACCAAGGGCACCCAAAACCCCCATGTGTGAGTGAACAGCCTCCCCTGGGTACCCATAGTGAAATCAGGCTTAAAGTGACCTGTGGCGCCCCCCTGTGGATGGATCCGGGTGTGGGGTCTTGGACCCCCCCTTGGGGTCACCCCCAAGCCGGCCAAGGGCACCCAAAACCCCCATGTGTGAGGTAAGAGCCTCCCCTGGTTCTCCTAGTGTCCGCCGGCGGTTTACCATATGGGGGTGTCTGACCACCACCCCAATCCGAGAAAAGTGCATCAAAATCGGCCTCCGTGAGCCAGGAGTCGGTCCCTGGTTCTCATAGTGTCAACCGGATGATTTCCATATGGGGGTGTCTGACCACCACCCCAATCCGAGAAAAGTGCAACAAAATCGGCCTCCGTGAGCCAGGAGTCGGTCCCTGGTTCTCCTGGTGTCCGCCGGCGGTTATCCATATGGGGGTGTCTGACCACCACCCCAATCCGAGAAAAGTGCATCAAAATCGGCCTTCCGGGAGCCAGGAGTCGGTCCCTGGTTCTCATAGTGTCAACCGGATGGTTTCCATATGGGGGTGTCTGACCACCAACCCAATCCGAGAAAAGTGCATCAAAATCGGCCTTCCGGGAGCCAGGAGTCGGTCCCTGGTTCTCCTGTTGTCAACCGGATGATTTCCATATGGGGGTGTCTGACCACCAACCCAATCCGAGAAAAGTGCATCAAAATCGGCCTTCCGGGAGCCAGGAGTCGGTCCCTGGTTCTCCTGGTGTCAACCGGATGGTTTCCATATGGGGGTGTCTGACCACCAACCCAATCCGAGAAAAGTGCATCAAAATCGGCCTTCCGGGAGCCAGGAGTCGGTCCCTGGTTCTCATAGTGTCAACCGGATGATTTCCATATGGGGGTGTCTGACCACCAACCCAATCCGAGAAAAGTGCATCAAAATCGGCCTTCCGGGAGCCAGGAGTCGGTCCCTGGTTCTCATAGTGTCAACCGGATGATTTCCATATGGGGGTGTCTGACCACCAACCCAATCCGAGAAAAGTGCATCAAAATCGGCCTTCCGGGAGCCAGGAGTCGGTCCCTGGTTCTCCTGGTGTCAACCGGATGGTTTCCATATGGGGGTGTCTGACCACCAACCCAATCCGAGAAAAGTGCATCAAAATCGGCCTTCCGGGAGCCAGGAGTCGGTCCCTGGTTCTCATAGTGTCAACCGGATGATTTCCATATGGGGGTGTCTGACCACCAACCCAATCCGAGAAAAGTGCATCAAAATCGGCCTTCCGGGAGCCAGGAGTCGGTCCCTGGTTCTCCTGGTGTCAACCGGATGGTTTCCATATGGGGGTGTCTGACCACCAACCCAATCCGAGAAAAGTGCATCAAAATCGGCCTTCCGGGAGCCAGGAGTCGGTCCCTGGTTCTCCTAGTGTCAACCGGATGATTTCCATATGGGGGTGTCTGACCACCAACCCAATCCGAGAAAAGTGCATCAAAATCGGCCTTCCGGGAGCCAGGAGTCGGTCCCTGGTTCTCATAGTGTCAACCGGATGATTTCCCATATGGGGGTGTCTGACCACCAACCCAATCCGAGAAAAGTGCATCAAAATCGGCCTTCCGGGAGCCAGGAGTCGGTCCCTGGTTCTCCTGGTGTCAACCGGATGGTTTCCATATGGG